>NC_044561.1:59444652-59677152 GCF_007565055.1 Rhinopithecus roxellana
ATACAAGGAGATTAATGTGGTTTTCATGCCTGCTAACACAACATCCATTCTGCAGCCCATGGATCAAGAAGTAATTTCAACTTTCAAGTCTTATTATTTAAGAAATACATTTTGTGGCTGCAAGCAGTGGCTCACACCTGTAATCCTAACACTTTAGGAGGCCAAGATGAGAGAACTGCATGAGGCCAGGAATTCAAGATCAGTCTGGGCAACATTGCGAGACCCCATCTCTACAAAAAATAAAATAAATACATTTTGTAAGGCAACAGCTGCTATAGATAGTGATTCTTCTAATGAATGTGGGCAAAGCAAATTTAGAACCTTCCAGAAAGGACTCATGATTCTAGATGCCATTAAGAACATTCATAATTCATGGGAGGAGGTCCAAATATCCATATTCACAGGAGTTTGGAAGAAGCTGATTTCAATCTTCATGGATGACTTTGAGGGGTTCAAGACTTCAGTGGAGGAAAGAAATACAGATGTGATAGATATAGCAAAAGAAGAATTAGAAGTGGACCTGGGCCAGGCACAGTAGCTCACACCTGTAATCCCAGCACTTTGGGAGGCCGAGGTGGGTGGATTATCTGAGGTCAGGAGTCTGAGATCAGCCTGGCCAACATGGTGAAACCCTGTCTATAGTAAAAATGCAATTACAGGCCGGGCGCGGTGGCTCAAGCCTGTAATCCCAGCTCTTTGGGAGGCTGAGACAGGCGGATCACAAGGCCAGGAGATGGAGACCATCCTGGTTAACACGGTGAAACCCCGTCTCTACTAAAAATACAAAAAAATTAGCCGGGCGTGGTGGCGGGCACCTGTAGTCCCAGCTACTCAGGAGGCTGAGGCAGGAGAATGGCGTGAACCCAGGAAGCGGAGCTTGCAGTGAGCCAAGATCACACCACTGCACTCCAGCCTGGGCAATGAGCCAGACTCCGTCTCAAAAAAAAAAAAAAAAAAAAAAAAGGCAATTAAAAAAAAAGGAAAGAAAAACAAGAAAGAAAGAAAAGAAAATTAGCCGGGCGTGGAGGTGCATGTCCATAATCCCAGCTACTCAGGAGGCTGAGGCAGGAGAATCACTTGAACCCAGGAGGTGGAGTTTGCAGTGAGCTGAAAAAGCATACCGCCACTGCACTCCAGCCTGGGCAACAACACAGCAAGACTCCATCTCAAAAAAAAAAAAAAGAAGTGGACCTGAAGATGTGACTCACTTGCTGCAGCCTCATGATGAAACCTGAATGGAGGAGTTTTTTTTTATTTTCTTTTTCAACCTTGTCTGAAGACTAGATGAAGAGGAGCTGCTTCTTATGGATGAACAAAAAAAAGTAGTTTGTTGAGGCAGAATATATTCTTGGTGAAGATACTATCAACACTGTCGAAATGACAACAAAAGATTTAGAATATTCTAAACTAAGCTGATAGGTAGTGGCAGGGTTGGAGAGGACTTACTTCAATTTTGAAAGAAGTCTTAACTGTGGCTTAAATGCTATCAAACGGCACAGTATGCTACGGAGAAATCTTTCATGAAAGGAATACTGAGGCCTGACCCTGCACTGGCAAAAACACTATGACTCACCGAAGGCTCAGATGAGCATTAGGATTTTTTTTATTTTTATTTTTGGAGATGGAGTCTTGCTCTGTTACCCAGGCTAGAGTGCAGTGATGCGATCTCGACTCACTGCAAACTCCGCCTCCCAGATTCAAGAGATTCTCCTGCCTCAGCCTCTGACTAGCTGGGATTACAGGCGCCCGCCACCACACCCGGCTAATTTTTGTGTTTTTTAGTAGAAATGGGGTTTCACCATCTTGGCCAGGCTGGTCTCTATCTCCTGACCTCATGATCCACCCGCCTCAGCCTCCCAAAGTGCTGGGATTACAGGCGTGCGCCACCCCGCCCAGCTGATCACTAAGATTT
Source organism: Rhinopithecus roxellana (assembly GCF_007565055.1). Classification (NCBI taxonomy): domain Eukaryota; kingdom Metazoa; phylum Chordata; class Mammalia; order Primates; family Cercopithecidae; genus Rhinopithecus; species Rhinopithecus roxellana. The sequence goes on from NC_044561.1 coordinate 59,446,565, forward strand.
TTAAGCAATAGTTGTTTTGTTGTGTTTTCTTTGAGACAAGGTCTCTGCTGCCCAGGGTGGAGTGCAGTGTTGCAATCTTGACTTGCAACCTCCGCCACCCGGACTCAAGTGATCCTCCCGTCTCAGCCTCCCATATAGTTGGGACGACAGGTGCACACCACCACACCCAGCTGATTTTTATATTTTTAGTAGAGAAAGCGTTTCACCATGTTGGCCAGGCTGGTCTCAAACTCCTGGGCTCAAGCCATTCGCCAGCCTTAGCCTCCCAAAGTACTGGGATTACAGGCGTGAGCCACTGTGCCCAGCCTAAAGTATTTTTTAATTAAAGTATTTATATTATTTTTTAAGACATAATACTACTGCACACTTAACAGACTATAGTATAGTGTACACATAACTTTTATGTGCACTGGGAAACCAAAAATTTCACGTGACTCACTTTACTGCAATATTCACCTTATTGCAATGGTCTGGAACTGACCCCCAAATATCTCTGAGGTATGCCTGTAGTTAAACTAGTCTTTCTTCTTCCAGTCTGTTCTATTCCAGTTACCAAAACCAGATTGAACCTAAAACACTTAGTATACAGGAATTCCTACTCTAAAACTTTGTTTCCCCACTGCCTGAAGAAAAATGATGATCACCAGTGAGGCCAGTCTTCAAGGCTGATTGCAATGTTGCCTCTATGATCTCTCTCTCTTAACCTCTTTTTCTATTAGTCTCTATAACAAAGGCGTGGTGACTCACGCCTGTAATCCCAGTACTTTGGAAGGCTGAGGCGGCCGGATCACAAGGTCAGATCAAGACCATCCTGGCTAACATGGTGAAACCTCATCTCCACTACAAAAAAAAAAAAAAATTAGCTGGGTGTGGAGGCGGGCGCCTGTAGTCCCAGCTACTTGGGAGGCCAAGGCAGGAGAATGGCGTGAACCCGGGAGGCGGAGCTTGCAGTGAGCCGAGACTGTGCCACTGCACCCCAGCCTGGGGGACAGAGTTAAGACTCTGTCTCCAAAAAAAAAAAAAAAAAAAAAAAAAAGTGAGGGCTCTCTGACCTAGCTAACTATACTGACTTACTCAGCATGACCCCCAGAAGCACGATTCTTTCTCCAGGAAGCCTTTCACTCGCCATCTCTGTCTTCCTCTGAACTCTTACAGCAACCATATTCCCTACCGCTCACTGGGCAAATAACATAGATTTCACAATATCACTGCTGCCCTGACCCTTTCCAACAGACAAATTCCCCCAGGGCAGCAGCACAATAAGGACTCTGCCACATGCCTCTGCAACCTTATTAATAATGATGACAATAACACAGGGAAGGCTGACTGGGATTTGACATTTTCCCTTTTTTTAAAAAATTTCACTTTAAGCTTAAAAATTTGCATGTTCCAGAAATCCAAGCACAGTCATGGGTAAGGAATATGGGCTCCATTGTTGAAAGTGACGAAAATCTAGCATTATGCGCTCACTCCAGCAGCACCTGTACTAAAACTGGCCTATGCAAGATGACACACAGTCATGAAGTGTTCCATGTTAAAAAAAAAAAAAAAAAAAAAAAAGGTCGGCGCAGTGGCTCACGCCTGTAATCCCAACACTTCGGGAGGCCGAGGCGGGAGGATCGCGAGGTCAGGAGATCGAGACCATCCTGGCTGACACGATGAAACCCCGTCTCTACTAAAAATACAAAAAAGTTAGACGCGGTGGTGGACGCCTGTAGTCCCGGCTACTTGAGAGGCTGATGCAGGAGAACAGGCGTGAACCCGGGAGGTGGAGCTTGCAGTGAGCCGAAATCATGCCACTGCACTCCAGCCTGGGCAACAGAGTGAGACTCCGTCTCAAAACAAAACAGCTGGGCACGGTGGCTGGGGTTGATTACATGTCACAAGCATCCTCAACCAGAGCATCCCTCCCGATCTTCAACATTCCTGTAAGGAGGGTTGGGGAGCTGCTTTAATACCGCAAAGGAAAATGGGGGGCAAGTCTTTTAGAACCAACGTGAAAGAATTAGTATATTCGTGTAGATACAAACCCAAATCAATGCCGGTGTAAGAGTGGAAAATAATCCAGAATTAAATTCCTTCATTATGACAACAGGTGAAACTTTTTCTTTAAAGCACCTTTCCCCGTATACAACAATGTTCCCTGAACAAAGAACTCCAGGCCTCTGCTATAAAAATTGACCCCACACCTAAAAGAACTCACAAACAACTTTTCAGGAAGACAGAGAGACATAATGGGAATGGAGAAGAGAAAGGATTTGCTAAAGAAGTAGATCTGTTAATTTAACACGTTTTCTGTCAAGCAAATCAACTGTCCTTAGTGCCATTGTTGCTGAGACAATGAACACGCAGGGCAGGGGTGTTCATTAAAAGGAACCGGCCAGGAGAGAAAAACACTCTTGCAGTCAACAAGACTGCTGAACAGCACTTTCAATTCTAAGAACTGATCCATTCTCAGGAATTATTAATTGGGTGTGATTTAAAAGTTCAACATTGAAAATGTGAAGTGATGAGTTTAATTGTGGCCCCGTGGCTTCCTCAATTTTCACCTACTTTTGGAGGCGATGGGTGGGGAGGAGCAAGGGAGGGTACACACAGTCTGTCCTGACAGCCACTCACACTTTCAATTCAGGTGGCCACATGCCTCAGTGACACAACGCCAAGTCACACGTCACTCCAGCAAACCCACCCTAGGGAAAAAGTGGACCTGATTTAGCTCATGAAGACTCTGGGCTGTAGAACCAAAGCTAAAAGCTGACCATTCACTCCAGTGTGAAACTTATATGCATATGACATCATTTACACCAGCCAACGTCTTTCGTAAAGGCCACATGACGTCACAGACTTCAAACAGGAGAATGAAATACTATCTTCTATATATTTTTGCATAAACCACATTACATTTTAAACGAGTGTATGGCTAACGAAGTACAAAACAAAACACACGAGAGAATTATTCAGAGGGGTCATCTGCCCTCTAAAGAGGAGAAAACTGCTTTTGGCTATAAAAGTGACTGACTTCACACCAACCTATTTACACAAATTCTGGGATTTAACACCTTGATGCAGGCCAGAAATGCTACCCCTCCTCCACTGATGCCCAGAACAAACCCTAGGGCATGAGTGGAGCACAACGGAGTCGACAAGAAAAAAAAAAAAAAAAAAAAAACCAATGGTCAGACCTTAGTTCCCAGCCAAAGAGATAAAGAATAAAAAACAAGACATGGGGTCTCTGTGGGGACTGAATACCCCAAGATGGAAAAGAAGGACTTGGAGATAGACACTCAATGAAAAACATCCTCAAAAGCCACAAACAAGTGATATTATTTCCTTAAGTTCTATGGTATCTTCCTTCCAAGAAGCTCAAAGCCCTTCACAGTGCACTAGACGGAGCCACACTCACAATACCATTTTCTCCCCAAACCAAAATAAAAATCTATTTGAATCCATAATATATTTCACCACGCTTGCTGAGAGCAAAATTAAACATGAAAAACCATTTAAAAACATGTAGAGCAGCTTCAAGCTTATGTGGTCGCTGTGTTCTACATGGAAAATTCTGACGGAATAATGAACTTTACATATGCATATATCCCAAACACACACACACACACACACACACGCCTTCAACTTAGGTTCCACTGAACTTTTGACCTGGTCATGGAGAACGCCCTCCGCAGTACACCACCGTGCAAAGCTCAAGAGATCTGTCAAGAGCCTTGCGCCCTGACAGGCAATGGCAGCCGCTCCAGCCCCAGGCTGTAGCACAAACACCCCTCACCCCTCCTCCCCTGCAGCACCAGACAGCCAGACTCTGCTTCAGGGAGGCCTTTTGTAGGGGAAGGCCTTTCTTTATCAGCCTCAGTCAGCTTTGCAGTTCCCTCCCTGCTAGCCCCAAACTCTCTGCTTTCCTTAAATGATGCTCCAGGAAAGAAAAAAAAAAAAAATTAACAAGGCCAGGCGCGGGGGCTCACATGTGTCATCCCAGCACTTTGGGAGCCGAGGTGGGCAGATCACTGGAGGTCAGGAGTTCGAAACCAGCCTGACCAAGATGGTGAAACCCCGTCTCTACTAAAAATACAAAAATTAGCCGGGTGTGGTGGCGCACGCCTGTAGTCCCAGCTTCTTGGGAGGCTGAGGCAGGAGAATCGCTTAAACCTGGGAGGCAGAGGTTGCACTGAGCTGAGATCACGCCACTTGCACTCTAGCCTGGGCCACAAAAGCAGAACTCTGTCTCAAAAAAAGAAAAAGACTAACAAAACATCTGTTTCTCAGGTTTCTGACATGTACAACTGCTGATGACATTCACTTCTGGGAGCAACTTTAACTCCCTGAAATTTCCATAAACAAAAAATACTAAAGGTTTGCATTTAGGGGAAAAATAATCCCATCACAAGGAAAAATTCATCTACCTCACGTACGGTGTACCTTTTATACAATGACCAACACTGCAAAGTTGTCTCTACCTCACACCCCAAAGATTCTCAAGCAGGGCAATTTCACCCCCCAGGAGATATCTGGCAATGTCTGGAGACATTTTTATTTGTCACGACTGGGCACCTAGAGCACAGAGGCCAACAATACTGCTAAACCCCTTAAAACGCGGGCCGGGCGCGGTGGCTCACGCCTGTAATCCCAGCACTTTGGGAGGTCAAGGCAGGCAGATCACGAGGTCAGGAGATGGAGACCATTCTGGCTAACACAGTGAAACCTCGTCTATACTAAAACTATAAAAAATTAGCCGGGCATGGTGGTGGGCGCCTGTAATCCCAGCTACTTGGGAGGCTGAGGGAGGAGAATCACTTGAACCTGGGAGGTGGATGTCGCAGTGAGCCGAAGATTGCACCACTGCACTCCAGCCTGGGCAACAGAGCGCCTCTGCCTCAAAAAAAACAAAACAAACAAAACACATATAACATCCTTCACGTAACAGCTTCCCACAACAGATTTTCAGCCCAAACTATCAATAGTGCTGAGACTGAGAAACCCAAAGGATTAAAGGAACACACAATCTTGAGGTCACTCTTACTTTCCAATCATTCCTTTCTCAATCCTAAGAGCTGCTGAAAAATGACTGTCCCCAAGTTTTCCAATATAAATTGACTAATATTTGTTAGAGGCTAATGTAAAGATATAATAAAAACATCCAAGGAATAGCATCCAATGAAATACACAAATACAGAGGAAGGGTAACAGCCATCTGTAAAGGTTTAATAGCAAATGAAAGGCAAACCACAAGCCAGAAGCTTTAAGTGGATCTTATTGAGACTTCTAGGTATTGATGACATGATACATAAGAAACAGACTAAGCGAAAGGGAGCCAAGGGCGGTGGCATGTGCCTGGAGTCCCAGCTACTGGGGAGGCTGAGGGAGGAGGATCATTTGAGCTCAGGAGTTCAAATTTGGCCTGGGCAACATAGTGAGATACCATCTTTTAAAAAAAAAAAAGAAAGAAGAATCACACAATTCAAGGCCTTCAGCCTTCAGAATTCCTCAACATCTCAAAGCACAAAAGCTTAGGTCAGTTTAAGGACACTAGAGATAGTGAAAATGTCAATCTTCAAGTCTCAAAAGCTACTTTCAAAGTAGCTTATTTGCAGACAAGATGCCAGAGAAAGAGAAACAAAAAATTCCTGTAATTTGCAAACACACCAAGTATGGATTTGCAGTTTTCACTTGGCACATAATTAATTCGTAAGACATAGGATCCTACCCTTGACCTTAACTGGTGAGTCAGCAATTTGCTGGATTAGTTAAGAGTGCTACGCATGCTGAGAAACATTTCTAGAATCACAGAACTTTAGACATAGGAACACCCAGGAATCACTGAGTCTACAGATGGGGCACCTGAAACCCACAGTCATCTGCCTAAGAATACAACTTAATGACAGGTGGGCCCACAATCCAGCTTTCTGATTGTTGCCTTTTGAAAATGTATTTAGGGGCTGGGCGCAGTGGCTCATGCCTGTAGTCCCAGCACATTGGAAGGCCGAGGCGGGCAGATCACGAGGTCAGGAGTTCGAGACCAGCCTGGCCAACACGGCGAAACTCCGTCTCTACTTAAAATACAAAAAATAGCCGAGTGTGGTGGCACATGTCTGAAATCCCAGCTAGTCAGGAAGCTGAGGCAGGAGAATCACTTGAACCTGGAAGGTGGAGGTTGCAGTGTGCCGCGATCGCGCCACTGCACTCCAGCCTGAACGACAAAGTGAGACTCCGTCTCAAAAAAAAACCAAAGAAAATATGTTTAGTCACATCAACTAGAGAGAAGACCATGTACTTAGAAGCTCCCCTTTGGCTCTGTCCACACACCCCATTTTTACCTAAACCACCTGTGCACTGCAGTTTTCCACACTCTACCAAGCGCAACGCATTCTGAGCCCCAGCATACCATGGAATCCCACACCGAGCTCCCCTGATCAAAGGGGCAGATGATCGGTAGGACTGAACGCTGCCAAGGTGTATTTTAGGTTTTCCTAACTGTGTTCCAGAAAATTAAGCAACTTAACTTCCGTTGCAAAGCGAGCTGTGTGCTAACGCAGGCCGCCCTTCAGAGATGAGAAGGGGCTGCCCCTTCTAAACTGCAGAAGATCCCAACTGCCTTTGCAGCTTCACATGGTAGGCACGCACACACCAAAGCAGCAAGCCTTTCCTTTCAAAGCGTGGGTATAAATAGAAAGCGGACCTGGTATTCACTTTTAGAGAGTTACATGATGATAGCACGTTCTCCCCTTTCAGGATCTCAGCCTGCACAGATCTGTCCTTCTGTAATTCACATCCTGTTCTTGGGCTTTCCTCCTTGGAGAGGGTGCAGATTCTGAATCTTTAGAAGGTCTTTTATCCTCTAGTATCTTACATTAAATAGAATAGTGTGACAAAGGACTTTTTTTGAGACAGAGTCTCGCTCTCGCTCTTTTGCCCAGGCTGGAGTGCAATGGCGCAATCTCAGCTCACTGCAACCTCCGTCTCCATGCAATTCTCCTGCCTCAGCCTCCTGAGTAGCTGGGATTACAGGTGCGCACCATCATACCCGGCTAATGTATTTTTAGTAGAGACAGGGTTTCATCATGTTGGTCAGGATGCTCTCAAACTCCTGACCTCATGATCCGCCCACCTCGGCCTCCCAAAGTGCTGGGATTACAGGTGTGAGCCACCGCACCCGGTGAGAAAGGTCTACTTTAAATCACTCATCTCATCAGGAAGGCCCTAATCACCCTGTTTTAAATAGCTACAACCTACACCTCAACATGGCCCTGTGCAAGCCTCCACCCCGCTCAACTTGGGGCCTTCTGATATTATATACGGTGTCTGCCTCACTGCACTAAAAAGCAAGCAGGTATTTTTCTATTACATTCACAACCATATCAGCACCTAGTACATTGCCTAATGTAGTAGATGCTTAATAAACATTTGCTGGCCGGGAGCAGTGGCTCATGCCTGTAATCCTAGCACTTTGGAAGGCCGAGGCGGGTGGATCACCTGAGGTCAGGAGTTCGAGGCCAGCCTGACCAACATCGAGAAACCCCGTTTCTAAGAAAAACACAAAAATTAGCCAGGCGTGGTGGTGCATGCCTGTATCCCAGCTACTTGGGAGGCTGAGGCGGGAGAATCGCTTGAACCCAGGAGACAGAGGTTGAGGTGAGTCAAGATCACGCCATTGCACTCCAGCCTGGGCAACAAGAGCGAAACTCGGTCTCAAAAAATAATAATAATAAATAAATAAAATTAACATTTGCTTAAGGCTGGGCGCGGTGGCTCATGCCTATAATCCCAGCACTTTGGGAGGCCGAGGCGGGTGGATCACCTGAGGTCAGGAGTTCGAGACCAGCCTGGCCAACATGGTGAAACCTCTTCTCTATTGAAAATATAAAAAAGGCCGGGCGCGGTGGCTCAAGCCTGTAATCCCAGCACTTTGGGAGGCCGAGACGGGCGGATCACGAGGTCAGGAGATCGAGACCATCCTGGCTAACACGGTGAAACCCCGTCTCTACTAAAAATACAAAAAATTAGCCGGGCGAGGTGGCGGGCGCCTGTGGTCCCAGCTACTCGGGAGGCTGAGGCAGGAGAATGGCGTGAACCCGGGAGGCGGAGCTTGCAGTGAGCTGAGATCCGGCCACTGCACTCCAGCCTGGGCGACAGAGCAAGACTCCGTCTCAAAAAAAAAAAAAAAAAAAAAAAAAAAAAAAAATGAAAATATAAAAATTAGAGCCGGGCATGGTGGCTCATGCCTGTAATCCCAGCACTTTGGAAGGCTGAAGTGGGTGGATCACCTGAGGTCAAGAGTTCAAGACCAGCCTGACCAACACAGTGAAACCCCGTCTCTACTAAAAATACAAAAAATTAGCCAGCCATGTTGGTAGGCACCTGTAATCCCAGCTACTAGGGAGGCTGAGGCAGGAGAATCACTTGAACCCGGGAGGCGGAGGTTGCAGTGAGCTGAGATCACACCATTGCACTCCAGCCTAGGCAACAAGAGTGAAACTCTGTCTCAAAAAAAGAAAAGAAAAGAAAATACAAAAATTAGTCGAGGGTGGTGGTATGTGCCTGTAATCCCAGATATTTGGGAGGCTGAAGCAGGGGAATCCTTGAACCCAGGAGGTGGAGGCCGCAGCAAGCCGAGATCACGTCACTGCACTCTAGCCTGGGCGATAGAGTGAGACTCTGTCTCAAAAAAAACATATATTGCTGAAATAAATGAATACTTGAATTTGTCCCTTTGCACCTAGTTCAGAAGTTTAAAAAAAAAAAAGCCCCTTTGTACCCCACATTATTAAGAGCCAAAGAACTCTAGATGTGCACTGTGGAATCTGGCCCCTCATTTTATAGATAAGAAGAACTGAAGAAGCAGTGCAATGTGGTAGAAACAGGCAGAATTTGGCCTCAAAGAACCTGAGATCCAGGTAAGAGTCCCTGTGCAAGCATTAGCCTCTCTAAACTTTCAACTTCCACATGTGTAAAATGAGAAGACCCCTACCTCATGGTGATGGTTAAGGCCAGCTAAGAAGAAAATGGGATGACATTTTGAAAATGTACAAAGTACTATGCAGTGTAATTTATCATCACATTATTTTGACTTCCCCAAAATCAGTCAGTTACAGCGGCACAATCAGAATACAAGTTTCCTAACTCCTAGTGCAGCACATCTTGTGTCACGAAAGTAGGCTTCTGAACCCCTAATTAGGGCCAACTTACTCTTTCATCTAGTTCAGGGCTTCTTAACCTTGTATGGGTTGGGGGCTGCTTCCAGAATCTGATGAGAGCAATAGGCCCTTCTCCTCCAGCAAAGTGCACACATGTACACCAACACAAAGTCTACCCTGGCGGCAGGTTTAGGAACCACTATTATGATGGATGTACTTACCAGTTTCTCTTAACTATTTCTATTACTTAACGTTTAACAATCCATGTGTTCCGCACTTGATTAAGGGGCTGGATTCTTTTTTTTTTTTTTTTTTTTTTTGAGATGGGAGTCTTGCTCTGTCCCCCAGGCTGGAGTGCAGTGGTACGATCTCAGCTCACTGCAAGCTCCGCCTCCCGGGTTCACGCCATTCTCCTGCCTCAGCCTCCTGAGTAGCAGGGACTACAGTAGGCGCCTGCCACCGCACCCGGCTAATTTTTTTGTATTTTTAGTAGAGACGGGGTTTCACCGTGGTCTCGATCTCCTGACCTTGTGATCCGCCCGCCTCGGCCTCCCAAAATGGTGGGATTACAAGCGTGAGCTGGCCGGGGCTGGATTCTTCAAGGAAGCACCAAGGGTGGAACTCAAGAATGTGAATATTGCCCCCAGATCTCATGCTGATTAGGTAAGGGCTCTTACCCACGTACAAACACAACCAGGAAGGAGCCATAAGGAAGGCAAAGGAGTAAGTACTCAAAGGCAGAACACTCAGGAAAAAAGGTAGACAGGACAGATTATTTTGATCATGCTGCCACTATATGAACTATTCAAATAATTCTACATAACCATCTTCAAACGGCCACCTATAGACCCCAATGCAGCCCCACATTCATCATGATTACTGAGAATCATTCTGTCCTCCCTTACCTTAGTCAAGGGAGACACTGTATTTACTGTACAGGGCACTTGACTAGGTGGAAAACAGTAGGAAATCTTGGAGAGGTCAATTAGCCTTTCTTCTTTTCTTCAATCAGGACAAAACTTAGCCAACCTAAGCCACTAGAATGTTAAACAATTATAAAATACTTCATTTAACTCAAGGGGTATAAAATTGCTGGTTCTGAAATATTAACAGATAATCTTCTGAGGCAAAGGAGGCCAGGTAAGAGCTTCTTTGGTAAATCTCCAAGTTCCATGTTAAGCACAAAGTAGGGGCTCAACTATTGAATTCACTGTCATTCATCTACTGTGTTCCAGCTATACCTCAATCTCATCTGAAAAGTAAAAACATCTAACCTACAGTAAAATTACACTGCAGGCATATTTAGGAATTTCTAAGTATGTTAACAGTGAATCACTTTTATCCCCCAGTGGAAGGATACAATGTTAACACTTAACAACGTTTATCCCTGATTGGTGACTATGGGTGGTTTTAATTTTTATCTACATTTTATGATAATTTTCACGTTTATATAATTTTTTGCAGTATTTTTACAACAAGGAATTTTGAACTGAGATAAGGCATCACTATTATATACTTGACAGGTTTCTTGTCTAAAGCTAAGAATCAAGTATGTTGACTCTTATAAAGCAATTCTGTGTATTCAAGGTTGATTAATAGAGTAAAACTTTTTTTATAATACAAAAGTTAGCTGGGTGTGCTGGCGCACGCCTGACATCCCAGCTACTCCGGAGGATGATGTGGGAGAATCACCTGAACCGGGGAAGTGGAGGTTGCAGTGAGCTAAGATCGCACCATTGCACTCCAGCTTGGGCGACAGAGTGAGAGAGTGAGACTGCATCCCAAAAAAAAAATTTTTTTTATTTAATACACACAAAAATAAAAATATCCACGTTTTGGGGACAGTTTTCTAAATGGAAGATCTTAATCTCTTGGAGAAACGGGACATGAATCCTGCCAGCCCTTCACCTACCTTAGAGATGGCTTCACTTTAGATATATGGAAACCAAGTCCTTGAGGACTCTGCTTCCTAAATTTTCTATAAATCCATGAGCTCAGCCTGCTGGTCAAGGGTAAAAATGAGATCTTTCCCACAGCTGAAAACTGGTTTCCTGAAATAACTGATATCCTACTTCTACTACTTGCTATCATTCACCATTTTTACCTTTTAAAGTTGCAGAAAATTAAGACTGTAGAGCCTTTCCACATGGCCTAACAGGTATGGTTCAGCATTTGAATTATTTTTTTACTTTTTAATTAATTAACATATTTATGTTGAGATGGAGTCTTGCCCTGTCGCCCAGGTTGGAGTGCAATGGCATGATCTCGGCTCACTGCCACCTCTGGCTATCGGGTTCAAGAGATCATCCTGCCTCAGCCTACAGATGTAGCTGGGATTACAGGAGCGAGTGACCACGCCTGGCTAATCTTTTGTATTTTTAATAGAAACGGGGTTTCACCATGTTAGCCAATCTGGTCTGCAACTCCTGACCTCAGGTGATCCGCCCACCTCGGCCTCCCAAAGGGCTGGGATTACAGGCGTGAGTCACGGCACCCGGCTGTTTTTTATTCTCATAAGGGTCTTCCACTGCATCATAAAGTCTAACCAAGGGATTGTTTCTCAAACTGTCAGGTCAATAAACTATTAGATTAAAATAAAATCATCTTAGAAAAATAAAAATAATTTATATATACTTAAGAGAATCAGAATTGACAGTATTTCCAGTAAGTTCTGCACTGTCAACGGGTCAAATGTGTTAGAAGTCCAGAAAAAAAAAAAATATGCATATTTTTTGTTTTTTGAGACGGAGTTTCACTCTTGTTGCCCAGACTGAAGTGCAATGGCATGATCTCAGCTCACTGCAACCTCCACCTCCTGGGTTCAAGCCATTCTCCGGCCTCAGCCTCCCAAGTAGCTGGGATTACAGGCACCCAACACCACACCCAGGTAATTTTGTATTTTTAGTAGAGACAGGATTTCACCATGTTGCTCAAGCTGGTCTCGAACTCCTAACCTCAAGTGATTCGCCCTCCTCAGCCTCCTGAAGTGCTGGGATTACAGGGGTGAGCCCCCATGCCGAGAAAATACATTCTTAAATCTTAATTTTTTAATTTGACATATAATCATTCCCAATAAAATTCTAACTTTTGATAACTACTAAAAACCTTAAGTTAAAATTTCCCTTGGCCATATCAAAACATACCTGAGATGGATTACACAAGAACTGCAGGTGAGAAAAGTCACTTTGACTTTGTTATCCATTGAGTGAACATCTCCAAATAAAAAAAGAGTGTGGACAGTTCTTTAAACCTGCACGTTTGAAGCCAAATACTCATTTCTGTTGCATGTATTTCAAACAGCATGTATTTTAGCCCAAGAAAAATGCCATTTCCAAGAAACGCTGGAGTCGTATCAAATAGCCTTCATTATTCACCATGTAAACTATCGTGATTTTCCATTTGTTATACATATAAATTTGACCTTTTTAATCAGTTTATATTTCCTTTAGGAATTAAACCAGCTAATTCTCAGAAACCGCAAGTTTCTTTCTTATAACAGAAGGCAAGTTATTTACAGGTTACTCTAAATATGCTGTGAGTCCTTAAGGCAAAATGAGTTACCTCTAGTTTTCCATCAACAAAATGGGAATACATGGATTTGAGACATGAAGTTTTTCCAACCATATTTTTAGGATGGGTCTTTAAACTCTGAACTCGTAATCGCAGCACCACCTCAACTTTACTATCTCGCAAGGAAGAAAAGGGGCTAGGTGCAAGTTTACCCGCACCCAAGATGGCCCTGTCACAGGCGGCACCTCCCACCACAGCCACCATTTTGACTGCAGGATATAATTAAACTACTCACGATTTTCTACCAACTGAAAGAAAACACAGGACATCACAGTAACAGAAACATCCCTTGACCTTTAGGATTCCCAACTCTTTAGCTTCCCTGGCTCTGTTTCTCTTCTTTAGTCAATATAAACAGTTGCCTCAGGAAAATTTTCATTAATAAAATTATGCTTGCTACATTCACGTTCAAACTTTGAAAACAAACGCTGTGGCGCCGCATAAAATGCCCAAGTTATGACCTCTTCCTAAAAAGTGGAGAAGCCCACATTTCCTCACATTGTTTTAATCAGCTTAAGGAACTAAGAATCGCCAAAAGCCAGTGATTGGCCCTAGATTATCTGTCTACATTCCTCTTCATTCTCCCATCCCCAACCCTTTTGATCTTTTTATTTTCCCGATTTCATTAACTGCGATGAGAGCAAGTTCCCACACTTCATTCATAGAAGAAGCAACTGATATTTCAGCAAACACGACTGAATCTAAAAATAAAGGTGAGGCAAAGAGCTCTGGAATAAACGAGTTAAAATCAACCCGAAAATGGCACCAAGAAAGATCCGTGGGGCTGGGGAAGGAACAACAACGACCTGCTCTTCCAAAAGAGTGGCTCTAATTTTGATGACTGCGTCGGCGAATCCATCTGCAGAACAGAAAACAAAAATTGACCAACGCAGTTGCCATTCACCTTTGTCCAAAGGCAAAAGGTGAAAAGTCACGACACATATTGCCATAGAAGAGAAGGCAATTCAACCTGCCAACCAATTGACTATTTCTCAGCTCCTTCTAAAAATACAAATAAAAATAGGAAAAAGGGGGCTGCCGCTAGACTGGCCGCTGCCTGGCCGCCGTGTGCGCTGCGCTCCGTACGCTCCCGCCACCCGCCGCGCTCCAGGACCCTCAGGTTTCGGCCCAGTTATCACAAAGCCCCGGGCTGGAAAACACCTCCGGCCTGGCCAGAATGGCCAGCCCGTCCTCCGCGCTCGCCCGGGGAGATAATGGTGGCGAGATCAACTCCAAGGGCTCCCGAGCCCCGGGATAAAGAGACTGGATATTACGGGAGGACGAGCGCTGTGGAAGAATAACGGAGTCCCAAACTTTCCTTCCGCAGCTCCGGAGCCCCGCGCCCAGGCCCGGTCCCCACCGGCCCGAAGTTGGCTGGAGCGCCTCCCGGGAGTTTCGGGCCTCCGGGAGACCCCGCCACGCGCCCGCCCGCCAGAGCGGGGCTAGCCCTCCCCACCGGCCGCGGCCGCCTCCCGCCTGGGTCCCAGTTAATCCCTCGCGGGGCCCCCCCGCGCCTGGCCCCGTCGGAGCAGCTGGCTCGCGCCTCAATGGCACCCGGCGGCGAGCGCGCGCAGCCCTCGCGCCCACACTCAGCCCCACCGGAGAACTCCCGGGAGGGCCGCCGGGTCCCGCTCCCGCTCCCACAAAAGCACGGGCCCGCCCCGCCCTCGCGGCGCCTGCTCCTCTGCCCCAGGAGCCGGAGTCCCCGGCCTGACGTCCCTCGTCACCCAGGGCAGAGCCTGGCGGCCCCCGCCCGCCCTCCTGCCCTTTTGCGCCCTCCTCCTGGCCCCCGACTCCGGGCCGAAGTCGCCTGGGACCCGGCCCCTCTGCGCTACGGCCCGGGACGCCCCGCGCGGGGCAGGGGGCGCAGGGGGCACAGCGCGCCGCCTCCCGCCCGCGCGGTCACTCACCTCGATCTCGAAGTCGGGCAGGCGGAACGCGGTGCGAAAGAGCGAGCAGAAGTGCGCGATGGCCGGGACCTCCCACCAGGAGCGGAGCTCGCCCAGTCCGGCCGCGCCGCCCTCCTCCGGGCACATCTCCCCGCCGCGGCACAGGCGGCGGCCCCTCGCTGCCCGCGCTCTGCCCGCCGACCTGGGACTCCCGCCGCTGCAGCGCCGCAGCCTCCGCGCGGTCCTCGGCGGTGGCGGCTGGGCGCTCCTCCCGCTGCTGCCGCCGCTCGGCGAGTGCAGGAGCCGAGGGCGGGCGCCGGGCGGGGGGCGGCGGCGGCCCGGGGGCCCGAGCTACTGAGGCGGCTGCGGCTGCCCGCGGGGTCCGCGCGCTCGCCCCATCCCACGGCTGCGGCGACGGCCGCCCCCAGTCCCCTACAATATAATCGAGTCCCCGCCGGGGAAACAGATGGGGCTAGGGGCGGAGGGGCCGGACGCGGGGCCTGGGGGAGGGGCCGCCCACGAGGAGGGGGCGGGGCTGCCCGCGCCACAACAACAACCCCCGCCCCCGCCCCACCCCCGCCCGGACAGCTGCACCGCCAGGGAGGGGGAGGGGCGGGGCGCGCGCCCCCGGGCCCAGGACGGCGGGACCTAGGGGGCGCGGGCCGCCCCCCGAGAACTCTCACGCGGCGCCCTCCGCCCTCCAGGGCTTTGGGACTGGGAAGTTGAAGCACTTTCCCGAGGGAGGACGGCCAGGCGCTCTCCCACCCCCACTTGGCCTGAGTGGTCGCGTCCTTTTAAAGGGCCCGCGGGGTGGTGCTTGCGGTCGGGCTCCATACAGAAACGTGCACGTGTGGGAGTTCAGTTATTATTGATGCCGAGGGCAGAGCCGGAGCAGGAGCGGGATGTTCACCCCAGAAATATGAGGCCTAGAGAAGTGAAGTGCTTTCCACCTGTTTCTTAACGCTTTTATTCCAGCCGAGAAGGGCGCCCAGGGAGCTCTGAAGTGGCTCTTTTCTCCGAGAGAAAGCGGCGGTGGGGCTGATTGAGCTGGAACGTAGTAGGATGGAGGCCGGAGAGCGGCGGGAAGGGTGGGGTAGGGGGAGGCACCAATCAGCAGCCGAGCGGGAAGAGCGATCCCCTACCCGAGGGAATGGACACGTGTGACCGCCCCGGAGAAGACGGGCTCGGAGCCCTGCCACTGCCCGGCCGCCGAAGAGCTGCCTGGAAGAGTGCGCACAATGTGCTTGGAAGGCTGGGGGATGGGCCAGAGGAGACCGGGAAGCCGGGGAGTGTGCTGGGAGGGGAGAAGGCCCGCACGCCCCGGCGGAGGGATTGAGTGTGCTCCCGGCGAGGGGTGTTGAGGTGTGTGCGCTTTGGAAAGGCTAACTGCAGTAGCGCGGTGGAATACTGCTAAATCCTAAGAAAAAAAAATCAACCCAGAAACAGGCTAGAAGTTTGGAAAAACTCCATTGAATGCTCAGATATTTGTGCTGGTCGTTGCACTTGCATCCTGCTGGTCTCAGAGGGCCGCCTCTGAGTTCGGTGGCCCACCTCTCAGATAGGAAACACTGCTCCTGGCGCGTCCCCCAAATTAATCAACTATTTATTGGGTGACAGGCACACTCACAAAATGTGCGAGGGTTAAACTCAAAGATCTTCTTCTACCTTTAAGCAGTGTACAATCTGGAGATAATTTATGTGATAGATTTTGGAATGGGCTGTCTGGATAAGTCCCCTTCCACTCTCCCTCACTTTATTATGATGATAACCTGTTGTATTTTTTAAGGCAGCATTCAAAAACATTTTTTAAATGGATAAAATATATTCACGTGTATCTTTTGTGAATCTACTAATCTCAAAATACATCATCTTCTAACAGGGGTCTCTCCTCCGCCCCCCACCACCCTCCTGGCACAGAAAAAAAAAAAAAAAAAAAAAGTTCTGCTCTTTCGTTCCCTGGAACTATTTGATGATTTAAAGCGCATCCTCAAATTCTACCATGCGTTTTATTTAATGTTTGGCAAAAATGAGCTCACATGGACTGCTCCCTAAAAGCCAAGCCTACGTTTGTGTGTGTTGGTGAAGCACAGCTACCCTGTGGGTATTGCATTAGCAGGGGAGATGGGAGAGGGACACAGGCCACCCCGGAATCGTCACGTAACCTGACCGAGGTGCTTTCTGAACTTGCTTCTCCGTCTTTATTTCCTCACAGTTTGACTTTGCACACCATTTCCTCTTTGTGTGTGTGTGTGTGTTGGCCGGGTGCGGTGGCTTAAGCCTGTAATCCCAGCACTTTGGGAGGCCGAGGCGGGTGAATCACCTTAGGTCAGGAGTTCCAGACCGGCCTGGCCAACATTGTGAAACCTTCTCTCTACTAAAAATACATAAAATTAGCTGGGCGTGGTGACAGGCGCCTGTAGTCCCAGCTACTCGGGAGGCTGAGGCAGGAGAATCGCTTGAATTCAGGAGGCAGAGGTTGCAATGAGCCGAGATCTCGCCATTGCACTCCAGCCTGAGCAGTAGGGGTAAGACTCTGTCTAAAAAAAAAAAAAAAAAAAAAAGTTACTGCGTTTCCCTGCCTTTATCTTTTGTCATCGTTTAAGCTTCTTCCCTGGCCTCGGTTGTCACCACTAGCCAGCCTAGTAATATTAGTGCCTAGGACATTAATAACACCAGACAGCAGAGGGATGGGATGATTTGGCTACCCTTTAGTACTGTAGTGTGTTTAATGTCGTTTACAAACACCACCCCAGCCCCAATTTAAAATCTGAGCCATTGTCTTCCTGCCTCCTCCGCCCAATGCCAAACCCTGGAAATCAACAAGGCTGTCCGGGAACCGCACGCGCCCCCTGGTGCTGCTCAGAGGTCCGCCCTGTCTCTCAGGGCTCCTCCTCCCTTCTGCTGCCCTTTTCTTCTCAGGGTGTCCTCTGTTCTGTGGCCCAGCGCGCCAACTTTAGACCCATTTCCTCCCACCATTCTCTAACTCTGGCTGTCTCTACAGTTTTTTCCCTAGTTCCTCCACCTACCCTGCTACTCTGGCCTCAACTACCCTCTGGGACGGATCCTGGCCCCAGGAGCTGAGGGGTCTCAAGTGTCTTGGAATGAACTGTAAATCTGAATCTTGAGTTCCCTGAGTTTGGACTCCAACCGGAGCTTTTCCATTTGGACCTCCTTGGGCCCTGTTAGGATTGATACCCTGAATCTTTGATCCTGTTTGAACATCTGTGCCACCCCTCGCCTTGGACTTAACTGCCTCGGATCTATTTTCTGGACTAACTTCCAGCCTAACCTCCTAGAATCTAGATTAATGACCCCCTACCAATAGGCTAGCCAATCACCCTTCTTCCCTTCTCCCTTTAATTCGGAGTGCTATTGTACTTCTCCAGCCTGGCTCCTTCTTTCACCCTCCAAACACTAGTTGTATCATCTTCCTTAAAAATATACAGCTTGCCAGGGCAGTAGGTCACACCTGCAATCCCAGCACTTTGGGAGGCCGAGGCGGGCAGATCACGAGGTCAAGAGATCGAGACCATCCTGGCCAACATGGTGAAACCCCATCGCTACTAAAAATACAAAAAATTAGCTGGGCGTGATGGCATGCGCCTGTAGTCCTAGCTGCTCGGAGGCTGAGGCAGGACGATTGCTTGAACCCCGGAGGCAGAGGTTGCAGTGAGTGTAGATCCTGCCATTGCACTCCAGTCTGGCGACAGAGTGACACTCCGTCTCAAAAAAAAAAGAAAAGTAAAAAGAAAAAACACAGCTCCGATTTTCTTTCCCCTTCTCATTCTTGCTGTTTTCTGTTTGTGAGCCAGTGCCATTAACTTCAGATAGTATTGAAAGTAGCAAGAAGTAATTCTTTCGTATTCTCCATGACCCTGAGTTCCATAATCCTCTTTTAATCTAATGTTTTCTATTTAAAAACCCCACAATAATTAGTTTGGTTTTGCTGTTTTGCTTATTCATTAATATTGCAAAAATATTTATGTTTCCCATTGCAAAATATAAAGTAATGTTAGCTATTTTGGGATTTATATAGGCTCTTGGAGGATAATCTGGGAAACGAACCACCCTTTTATTTTTTTAGGTATGGGTTCTCCCTTTGTTGTCCAGCATGCAGTGGAGTGATGCAGTCATAACTCACTGCCACCCTACTGAGCAATCCTCTTG
Source organism: Rhinopithecus roxellana (assembly GCF_007565055.1). Taxonomy (NCBI): domain Eukaryota; kingdom Metazoa; phylum Chordata; class Mammalia; order Primates; family Cercopithecidae; genus Rhinopithecus; species Rhinopithecus roxellana. The sequence continues at coordinate 59,465,331 of NC_044561.1, forward strand.
CCTCAGCCTCCCAGGTAGCTGGCACTACAGGCCAGCCTAACCACATTTTTTTTTTTCCCAAGACAGTCTTGCTCTGTCACCCAGGCTGGAGTGCAGTGGTGCCATCTTGGCTCACTGCAAGCTCCACCTCCCGGGTTCACGCCATTCTCCTGCCTCAGCCTCCCGAGTAGCTGAGACTACAGGCACCTGCCATCACACCTGGCTAATTTTTTTTGTACTTTTAGTAGAGACGGATTTTCACCATGTTAACCAGGCTGGTCTTGATCTCCTGACCTCGTGATCCGTCTGCCTGACCCTCCCAAAGTGCTGGGATTACAGGCGTGAGCCACCGCGCCTGACCTGACCACCTTTTTATGACATTGTTTCTTTGGGAAATACACTGTTAGTTCCAAAGGATTAATTTAAAAATATGTGCTCTGATTTATTATTTCTGAACCTTGCAAGAGATGAACAAAGGAAAGTCTGGTTTCTTCATAGCCATCGTTAACCAGGACAAATCTTTTTTTTTTTTTTTTTTTTTGAGGCGGAGTTTCCCTCTTGTTGCCCAGGCTGGAGTGGAGTAGCACCATCTTGGCTCACTGCAACCTCCGCCTCCCGAGTAGTTAGGTTTACAGGCATGCACCACCATGCCTGGCTAATTTTGTATTTTTGGTAGAGACAGGGTTTCTTCATGTTGGTCAGGCTGGTCTCGAACTCCCGACCTCGGGTGGTCCACCCACCTCGGTCTCCCAAAGTGCTGGGATTACAGGCATGAACCACTGTGCCTGGCCAAGCATCCAATAACTGTTCAGCCAGTTTTCTCTCTTTGGGATCATGCTACTTCACTCTTCTTCTTCTTATTTTTTGTTCATTTGTTTTGTTTTGGTTTTTGTTTTTTGAGACGGAGTCTCCCTCTGTTGCCCAGGCTGGAGTGCAGTGGCGTGATCTCGGCTCACTGCAACCTCTGCCTCCTGGGTTCAAGTGATTCTCCTGTCTCAGCCTCCCGAGTAGCTGGGACTACAGGTGCCTGCCACCACACCCAGCTAATTTTTGTATTTTTAGTAGAGATGGGGTTTCACCATATTGGCCAGGCTGGTCTGGAACTCCTGACCTTGTGATCCACCCACCCTGGGCTCCCAAAGTGCTGGGATTACAGCACTTTGTAATCCCAAAGTGAGCAGGGATTACAGCACGTTGTAATCCCAAAGTGAGCAGGGGTTGCAAGGCGTAAACCACTGTGCCCAGCCTCTCTCTTCTATTTAAACTGCCCTTTCTCTACCTTTGTTTGCCAACCTGACCTGGATACTTCTTGTTTCAGTGCCAGAATCAAAGTGGACCAGGAGAGTGTAGTATAAACATTATGTTAGCACTTTAGTCAACTGTGTATAACTAAGCCCAAGTACGGCACAAATTCTTGACACCCCTTCATGAACAGCTCAGCTTTTCTCATTAAAGAGCTGCATTCCATAACTCACTGTTCCCAAAAAGGGCTATACACCAAGCTAATTTAAAATTTTTAGAAATTAGGCTGGGCATAGTGGTTCACACCTGTAATCCCAACATTTTGAGAGGCTGCAGTGGGTGAATCACTTGAACCCAGGAGTTCAAGACCAGTCTGAGCAATATGGCAAAACCTCATCTCTTTAAAAAATACAAAACTTAGGCCGGGCGTGGTGGCTCAAGCCTGTAATCCCAGCACTTTGGGAGGCCAAGACGGGCAGATCACGAGGTCAGGAGATTGAGACCATCCTGGCTAACACGGTGAAACCCCGTCTCTACTAAAAAATACAAAAAACTAGCCGAGCGTGGTGGCAGATGCCTGTAGTCCCAGCTACTGGGGAGGCTGAGGCAGGAGAATGGCGTAAACCCGGGAGGCGGAGCTTGCAGTGAGCTAAGATCCGGCCACTGCCCTCCAGCCCGGGCGACAGAGCAAGACTCCGTCTCAAAAAAAAAAAAAAAAAAAATACAAAACTTAGCCAGGCATGTTGGTACACACTGTAGTCCCAATTACTCCAGAGGCTGAGGTGGGATGATTGCTTGAACCCAAGAGGTGAAGATGGGAGGGAGCTGAGATCATGCTACTGCACTCCAGCCTGAGCAAGACCCTGCCTCAAAAATAAATAGGCCAGTGTGGTGGCTCACGCCTGTAATTTCAGCATTTTGGGAGGCCAAGGCAGGCAGATCACCTGAGGTCAGGAGTTCAAGCTCAGCCTGGCCAACATAGTGAAACCCTGTCTCTGCTTAAAATGCAAAAATTGGCCTGGCACAGTGGCTCAATCCTGTAATTCTACCACTTTGGGAGGCTGAGGCAGGCAGATCACAAGGTCAGGAGGTTGAGACCAGCCTGGCCAATATGATGAAACTCTGTGTCTACTAAAACCACAAAAAAATTAGCTGGGCATGGTGGCGGGCACCTGTAGTCCCACCTACTCGGGAGGCTGAGGCAGGAGAATTGCTTGAACCCAGGAGGTGGAGGTTGCAGTGAGCTGAGATCGCGCCACTGCACTCCAGCCTGGCGAAAGAGTGAGACTCATATCAAAAAAAAAAAAAAAAAAAACATTAGCCTGGTGTGGGGTGAGCCTGTAGTCCCAGCTGCTCGGGAGGTGGAGGCAGAAGAATCGCTTGAACCCTGGAGGCAGAGGTCGCAGTGAGCTAAGATGGTGCCACTGCACTCTAGCCTTAGGCAACAGAGCAAGACTTTGTCTCAAAAAAAAAAAAAAAAAAAAAAAAGGTTCTCACTAACGGAAAAACTGCCAAAATTTGGTTTCAACCTGCCTTTCCAGCCTTATCTGCCATCCCACCAGTGACTCCTTCCTCCTGTCAAACGGGTTCACTCACTGACTGGATCTCCTGGCCACCTCCCTTCTATCACGCCCTGTCGATTGCCTGGAAAGACTACAGCTCAGCCTCTCTGATCATGACTCATTCAAAACTCACTTCATTTTTAAGCTTCCCTAAAATACTTGAGCTTGGGGGTATCTTGCCAGGTCCTCTTTCACAAGAAATTACCATTTGTATGATTCACTTATCAAGCACTTCCTTCTTTCCAATATTTAGTTTGAGGTGTTACTTATATCTTTTTTTTTTTTTTTTTTTTTTTGAGATGGAGTCTCGCTCTATTGCCCAGGCTGGAGTGCAGTGGCGCCATCTCGGCTCACTGCAACCTCCGCCTCCTGGGTTCAAGTGATTCTCATGCCTCAGCCTCCCAAGTAGCTGGGATTACAGGCACATGCCACTGTGTCTGGCTAATTTTTGTATTTTTAGTAGAGACGGGGTTTTACCATGTTGGCCAGGCTGGTCTCGAACTCCTGACCTCAGGTGATTTACCCGCCTCAGCCTCCCAAGGTGCTGGGATTACAGGCGTGAGCCACTGCGCCCGGCCTTAAATATTTTACTATAATTGGAGTGGGTCTTTTCTTCTCAACCTGACTAGGTTTTTACGGAGGATCCTCCCTAATATACACCAATTAAATGATTGATTTGATTGTATAGTGATAATGTAAGTAATGGCATAAAAGCATAAGGAATTCAGACCTCCTTTAAATGCCTGGTTGGATCTGACTTTCCTGAATTCCTTTAGCTGCCTTTACTCTTTCTGCCTTGTGGGACCCACTCACTCACTGCCACAGCCTTGTAGGTCATGCCTTTCTCAATGCACATCTTCGGCTTAGCTTCTCTCTGAGTCCCGAGTCATTTTACCAAATACCACTTGGATGCTTCCCCATCACCTTAAACTCGACATGTTAAAAGGAAGAATAAATGGCTGGGTGCAGTGGCTCACACCTGTAATCCCAGCACTTTGGGAGGCCGAGGTGGGTGGATTGCTTGAGCCCAGGAGTTTGAGACCAGCCTGGCCAACATGGCAAACCACATCTCTACAAAATATACAAAAATTAGCCAGGGGTGGCCCGGCACAGTGACTCACGCCTATAATCCCAGCACTTTGGGAGGCCAAGGTAGGCAGATCACCTGAAGTCAGGAGTTCGAGACCAGCCTGATCAACATGGTGAAACCTCATCTACACTAAAAATACAAAATTAGCTGGGTGTGGTGGCACATGCCTATAATTCCAGCTACTTGGCAGGCTGAGGCAGGAGAATTGCTTGAACCTCGGAGGCGGAGGTTGCGGTGAGCCGATATCATGCTATCGCTCTCCAGCCTGGACAACAAGAGTGAAACTCCTGTCTCAAAAAAAAATAAAATAAAATAAATAAATAAATAAATAAATAAATAAATAAATAAATAAATAAAATTAGCCAGGGGTAGTGGCATGTGCCTGTAATCCCAGCTATTCTGGAGGCTGAGGTAGGAGGATCGCTTGAGCCTGGGATATTGAGGCTGTAGTGAGCTGAGATCACACCACTGCACTCCAGCCTGCGCGACAGTGAGACCTTGATACGCAGCTTTCAGCAGATAAATTTTACAATACTAGGTAAAGTACAGTAGATGGCAGAGAAATTAGAGGGAAAAAAATAATTCAGAAATGGCTAAATAGGCTGGGTACGGTGGCCCATGCCTGTAATCCCAGCACTATGGGAGACTGAGGTGAGTGGATCACTTGAGGCCAGGAGTTCCAGACCAGCCTGGTCAACATGGCGAAACCCCCTCTCTACTAAAACACACATACAAAAAATATTAGCTGGGTGTGGTGGTGGGTGCCTGTAGTCTCAGCTACTCAGGAGGCTGAGGCAGAAGAACGGCGTGAACCCGGCAGGCAGAGTTTGCAGTGAGCCCACTGCACTCCAGCCTGGGCGACAGAGCGAGACTCTGTCTCAAGAAAAAAAAAAAAAGGAATTCACCATGGATGGGATGTGGCGGCTCACTCCTATAATCCCAGCACTCTAAGAGGCCGAGGCAGGTGGATCCCTTGAGTCCAGGAGTTCAAGACCTGCCTGGCCAACATGGAGATACCTAGTCTCTGCTAAAAATATGAAAATTAGCCGAGTGTGGTGCTGCATATCTGTAATCCCAGCTATGCAGGAGGCTGAGGTGGGAGGATCACCTGAGCCTAGGAGGTCAAGGCTATAGTGAGCCATGATTACCCCTCTGCACTCTAGCCTGGGGACAGAGCCAGACCCTGTCTTTAAAAAAAAAAAAAAAAAAAAAAAAAAAAACGGAAAAAAAAAAAAAGATGGCTCCCACCTGTAATCCTAGCACATACTTTGGGAGGCCTAGGCAGGTAGATCCCTAGGGCTCAGGAGTTCAAGACCAGCCTGGCCAACATGAGGAGACCCCCATCTAAAAAAAAAAAAAAAAGAAAGAGAAAGAAAGAAAGAAAAACACAAAGAAAAAAGAAAAGACCATTCACTGCGAATAGAGAATCTGTCAGAAATTATTTGGCTAATCACATTGTGCTCTGTATCAATGTCCTCCCATTTCCAGAAATTTCTGTAAACATTTTTCCAGTTAATTACCTTTCCTAAAGCCCAGGTTGAAGTGGAAACATGCCTAACGTACTGTGGCTCTTCTTTCTACCTGGCCACAGCACTCTCAGCATTCCTTAGAATAGAGACTTTCATTACTGTGGATTTGTGGGGCTTGCAAGCCTCAGTGTCCTTCCTTGGCGCTTTAGTGACAGCTGCAAGGCTGCCTGAGACCAAGGTTACGTGAGCAGCTCTTTCTTTTGGCTCTTAAGATTGGTAATTTGTTATTGCCGAGAAACCCAAGTGTCAAGCTTGAAAGCCTCCTGACCCTGGTTGAGAAAGAAGTCCAGCCCGGAGGCGGGAGGCTGCTGCTTTCTGGAGTATTGCTTCTGTGCTCCGGCTCAATCCAGCCTACATCAGAGCTGGGGACTGTATCCTAATAAATATGTTTTCATGGCCGGGCGTGGTGGCTCACGCCTGTAATCCCAGCACTTTGGGAGGGTGAGTACAGCAGATCACCTGAGGTCAGGAGTTTGAGACCAGCCTGACCAACATGGAGAAACCCTGTCTCTGCTAAAAATACAAAATTAGCCAGGCATGGTGGTGTGTGCCTGTAATCTCAGCTACTCTGGTGGCTGAGGCAGGAGAATAGCTTGAACCCGGGAGGCGGAGGTTGTGGTGAGCCGAGATTGCACCATTGCACTCCAGCTTGGGGAGCAAGAGTGAAACTCCATCTCAAAACAAAAACAAAACCAAAAAACAAGTATGTTCTCACACTACATGCAACCGTGGAGGAAATGAGTACAAATGTTAGTTCACCCAGTACCCAGTGGTGGGAATAAAATGGGGCTGAGGGCGTCCTTTTTACCATGGGCATCCACTTTGATTCAGGACCAAAGTCCTCACCAGATTTTATGTCCTGCTGAAGGGCTCTTGTTCAATTCTATTCTAAAAACTCTAAGAATCAGCTCTCTTGCTGCCTCTGGGTTGCTTAGCCCACGTTCATGCTGCTCTGTTCCAGAATTCCTCTTTGAATTCCTGGAGTGTCCAGCTCTGGCCTATCTCATTGTGGCATCTCCCCTTGTGCTTGACACTAGGTCAAACAGCTTTGTAGCATCTCAGTTCTCAGTGCCATTCAGAAGGTGGTGAATCTTAATGCGTTCTTCCCTTAATCTCTTTTCAAAGGGGCTACAATCCAAATTTCTCTAACTTTCTTCTTAATTATTTTAGCTCCTTGTGTCATTCCTTTGGCCTCCAACCATCCCTACTCAGTATAAAGGTCACATTATTTTGGTTGACAAAGTGCCCAGGGTTGTACACATCTGGCCTCAAACTCTTTAGCTGGGCCTGAGTTATCTCTCCAGTGTGTTTCATTCAACATGGAAATATACATTTGGGTCGAAAATTCAGTCTCTGGCCTCAGGGAGCTTTTAGTGCAATTGGTAAAATAGTAAGATTGTCTGTGTAGTATAAACTATAAGTATACTACATAGTGTTAAAGTCATAAAGTGTTAGAAATAATCTAGTCAGTTGCTCCTTTTAGAGGAGCTCAGAGAAGAAAATACTTAGTGTGACCTAGGATGTTTGGAGAAGGCTCATGAGGAAGATGGGGCTTGAAATGGTGAGAAACGGCCGGGCGCGGTGGCTCAAGCCTGTAATCCCAGCACTTTGGGAGGCCGAGACGGGCGGATCACGAGGTCAGGAGATCGAGACCATCCTGGCTAACACAGTGAAACCCCGTCTCTACTAAAAAATATACAAAAAACTAGCCGGGCGTAGTGGCGGGCGCCTGTAGTCCCAGCTACTCGGGAGGCTGAGGCGGGAGAATGGCGTAAACCCGGAAGGCAGAGCTTGCAGTGAGCTGAGATCCGGCCACTGCACTCCAGCCTGGGCGACAGAGCGAGACTTCGTCTCAAAAAAAAAAAAAAAAAAAAAAAAAAAAAAAAAAAAAAAGAAATGGTGAGAAACACAGTCAGCTATCTTTATCCAGGATTTGAAAACTTAAATAAGATTGTAGGCTGAGTGCAGTGGCTCATGCCTATAATCCCAGCACTTTGGGAGGCTGAGGCAGATGGATCACTAGGTCAGGAGTTCGAGACCACCCTGGTCAACATGGTGAAATCCTGTCTCTACTAAAAATACAAAGAAATGGCTGGGCGTGGTGGTGGGTGCCTGTAATCCCAGCTACTCAGGAGGCTGAGGCAGGAAAATTGTTTGAACCCGGGAGGCGGAGGTTGCAGTGAGCAAAGATTGCACCACTGCACTCCAGCCTGGGTGACAGGGCGCGACTCCGTTTCAAAATAAATAAATAAATAAATAAATAAATAAATAAATAAATAAATAAATAAAATTTAAAAAGATTGTATTAAATTCAAAAGCAATTAGTTTAGAAATAATTTTTAAACTTAAGGTGATATTTAGGCCGGGCACTGTGGCTCACACCTGTAATCCCAGAACTTTGGGAGGCTGAAGCAGGCAGATTACTTGAGGTCAGAAGTTTGAGACCAGCCTGGTCAATATGGTGAAACTCTGTCTCTACTAAAAATACAAAAATTAAGGCCGGGTGCAGTGGCTCATGCCTGTAATCCCAGCACTTTAGGAGGCCGTGGCGGGAGGATCACGAGGTCAGGAGATCGAAACCATCCTGGCTAACAAGGTGAAGTCCCGTCTCTACTAAAAATACAAAAAAAAAAAAAAAAAAAAAAAAAAAAAAAGCCAGGTGTGGTGGTGGACATCTGTAGTCCCAGCTACTTGGAAGGCTGAGGCAGAAGAATGGTGTGAACCCAGGAGGCGGAGCTTGCAGTGAGCCAAGATCATGCCACTCTACTCCAGCCTGGGTGACAGAGCAAGACTCTGTCTCAAAAAAAAAAAAAAGAAAAAGAAAAAGAAAAAATATAAAACTTAGCTGGGCACAGTGGCAGGTGCCTGTAATCCCAGCTACTTGGGAGGCTGAGGCAGGAGAATTGCTTGAAGCCGGAAGGTGGAGGTTGTAGTGAGCCGAGACTGTGCCATTGCACTCCAGCCTGGGCAACAGAGCGAGACTCCACCTCAGAAAAAAAATAATAATAATGAAGTGGTATGTAGTAGAGAAGGCAATATAGTGAAAAGGCAAGAGCAGCATTGTAGGATTCATTCAAAAGATCTGGCATTCTAGGCTCAGTGTGGTGGCTCATGCCTGTAATCCCAGCACTTTGGGAGACCAAGGTGAAAGGATCACTTGGGGTCAGGAGTTTAAGACCAGCCTGTCCAACATGGCAAAACCCCGTCTCCACCAAAAGTACAAAAAAATTAACTGGGCATGGTGGCAGGTGTCTGTAGTCCCAGTTACTCGGGAAGCTGAGGCATGAGAATCATTTGAACCTAGGAGGTGCAGGTTGCAGTGAACCAAGATCATGCCACAGCACTGCAGCCTGAGCAACAGAGTGAGACTCTGTCTCAAAAAACAAACAAACGAAGAATCTGTGGGCTGGGCACAGTGGCTCTCACCTGCAATCCCAACACTGTAGGAGGCCAAGATAGGAGGAATCGCTTGAGGCCAGGAACTCAAGACCAGCCTGGTCAACATGACGAGACCCCAAAGACCCCATCACTATTCTTTACTTTTTTATTTTTTATTTTTATTTTTGGAGACAGAGTTTCACTCTTGTTGCCCAGGCTGGAGTGCAATGCGTGATCTTGGCTCACTGCAACCTCTGCCTCCCAGGTTCAAGTGATTCTCCTGCCTCAGCCTCCAGAGTAGCTGTAATTACAGGCATGCACCACCACGCTTGGCTAATGTTTGCATTATTAGTAGAGACGGGATTTCACCATGTTGACCAGGCTGGTCTCAAACTCCTGACCTCAGGTGATCCACTCACCTTGACCTGGGACTACAGTGCTGGGACTACAGGCATGAGCCACCGCATCCGGCCTATCTTTTAAAATTTTTTTTGAGATGGAATCTCACTCTGTCGCCCAGGCTGGAGCGCAATGGCATGATTTCGGCTCACTGCATCCTCCGCCTCCTAGGTTCAAGCAATTCTCCTGCCTCAGCCTCCCAAATAGCTGGGATTACAGGCGCCTACCACACGCCCAGCTAATTTAGCTTATTTTCATATTTTTAGTAGAGAATTACTTGAACCCAGGAGGCAGAGGTTGCAGTGAGCAGTGCTACTGTACTCCAACCTGGGCTTAGGGAGTGAGACTCTGTCTCCCCCTCAAAAAAAAAAAAGGAACGTGGAAATTAACTTCCCTTGCTTTTAACTTACGATGAAGAAACTTACGATGGCCGGGCGCGGTGGCTCAAGCCTGTAATCCCAGCACTTTGGGAGGCTGAGACGGGCAGATCACGAGGTCAGGAGATCGAGACCATCCTGGCTAACCTGGTGAAACCCCATCTCTACTAAAAAATACAAAAAACTAGCCGGGCGAGGTGGCGGGTGCCTGTAGTCCCAGCTACTCGGGAGGCTGAGGCAGGAGAATGGCGTAAACCCAGGAGGCGGAGCTTGCAGTGAGCTGAGATCTGGCCACTGCACTCCAGCCTGGGCCACAGAGCAAGACTCCGTCTCAAAAAAAAAAAAAAAAAAAGAAAAGAAACTTACGATGAAGAGTAAACAATTATATAGCCTAAAGCTACCTGCACCAATTACAGTAAATACTATTTGTTTTATTTATTACAATACACAAAGTCCTAGTTTGTATAAGCTATACTCATTATTTTACTACATAAAGAAAAAATTTGGTCAGGCGTGATGGCTCACACCTGTAATCTCAGCACTTTGGGAGGCTGAGGGGGGCACATCACTTGAGGCCAGGAGTTTGAGACCAGCCTGGCCAAGATGGTAAAACCCTGTCTCTACTAAAAATACAAAAAATAGCCGGGCATAGTGGTGTGCACCTGTAATCCCAGCTACTTGGGAGGCTGAAGGAGGAGAATCATTGAACCGGGGAGGCAGAGGTTGCAGTGAGATCACACAACTGCACTCCAATGGGGGTGACAGAGTGAGACTCTGTATCAAAAAAAAAAAAAAGGAAAGAAAATATTTTTCCTTTTCCAATTTGATTTCCCCAGTCATATTTTTCCCCATATTTTGGGGAATAATAATATGAATAATAACTTTCATATTATTCCCCGATAAATATTTACTAAGCGGTTACTATGTTTTAAGCATTGCTGTAAGAGTTGAAGACCTCGAAATTCCTATGAACTTCAAATCTATTATGTGCATGCTTTCATTATTTTTAAAGTTAATCAGGCTTCCCCTATCACCTTCTATCTTCATTAATGACAACTGAAGCAGAATCTGTGAGATTCTTGTCTTTGCATGGCTGAACAACTAAAAGGTTCTTGGACATTTAGTGGGAGGAGACCTGTTGGTGAGAAAGGAAAAGGATGGGGCACCCTGTGACAACTGTGGTTATTCTTGTATAGAGATGGATATGATTATGCTGTTAGGTTTAATCACGCTAAAAAACATGACATTCCTGGTAAATCACAGCCAGTCCAGAAGACAGCTTCTGACCTGTCCTCCTTGACCACAGAAACATTAGCTAATATGATGACTTCTAAAAACATTCTGGCTGCACACACCAACATGGCACATGTATACATATGTAACAAACCTGCACATTGTGCACATGTACCCTAGAACTTAAAGTATAATTAAAGACAAAACAAAACAAACATTCTGGGCCGGGCGCAGTGGCTCACGCCTGTAATCCCAGCACTTTGGGAGGCCGAGGTGGGCGGATCACGAGGTCAGGAGATCGAGACCATCCTGGCTAACATGGTGAAACCCGTCTCTACTAAAAATACAAAACAAAATTAGCTGGGTGTGGTGGCGCACGCCTGTAGTCCCAGCTACTCGGGAGGCTGAGGCAGGAGAATGGCGTGAACCTGGGAGGCGGAGCTTGCAGGGAGTGGAGATTGCATCACTGCACTCCAGCCTGGGTGACAGAGCAAGACTCCATCTCAACGACAACAACAGAAGAAGAAGAAGAAAAAAAACATTCTGGCTGCGGTGGCTCATGTCTATAATCTCAGCACTTTGGGAGGCCGAGGCGGGAGGATTGATTGAGCCCAGGGTTTCAAGAGCAGCCTGAGCAAAACAGTGAGACCCTGCCTCTACAAAAAATAATAATAATAATAATTAGCCGGGTATGATAGCGCATGCCTGTGGTCTCAGCTACATGGGGGGCTGAGGCGGGAGGATCACTTCAGCCCAGGAGTTCTGGACTATAGTTCACTATGCCAACTGGGTATTCACACTAGGTTCGACATCAGTATGGTGACCTTCTGGGAGCAGGGAAACTCCAGGTTGCTGAAGGAGGGGTGAATCAGTTCAGGTCAGAAACAGAACGTCAAAGCTCCCATGCTGCTCAGCAATGGCATTCTGCCTGTGAATAGCCACTGCACTCCACCTGGACAACATAGCAAGACCTCGTCTCTAAAAATTAGCAAATAAATAAATAAAAAGAAAAACATTCTGATGTAATGGCCCATCCCTGCCAGACTAAATAGGAGGAGTTAGCAAATTTCTCAACTAATGGTAGAAAAGACAAATCTCTGGAAACAATACTGCTGCAAAGGTTGGGAACTGTGGAAATAGCTCTAACAGTTATAGGTCCTAAATTAATCCCCTGGCCTTGTGAGCACATCTCCTGTGCCCATTTGAAACCCAACTGCAATCAAGTTTCCTGGCTAAAGGCTGGATGGTGAAGTGTAAAAAATAAATTCGTATTACCAATCCATTTGCAGGGGTAGTGTCTGCACCTTAAAACTCATAACAAATGGCACAGAGTAGCATTTCTTTTTCTTTCTTTTTTTTGAGATGGAATCTCCCTCTGTCACCCAGGCTGGAGTGCAGTGGCGTGATCTCGGCTCACTGCAAGCTTCGCCTCCCGGGTTCAAGCCATTCTCCTCCCTCAGCCTCCTTAGTAGCTGGGATTACAGGCGCACACCACCATGCCTGGCTAATTTTTGTATTTTGAGTAGAGACGGGGTTTCTCCATGTTGGTCAGACTGGTCTCAAACTCCTGACCTCGTGATCCACCCGCCTCGGCCTCCCAAAGTGTTGGGATTACAGGTGTGAGCCACTGCGCCCAGCCCAGAGTAGCATTTCTTGGTGGCAGCTCTGACTGAGGCCAAAATGGAGGTGACAGAACCATCAAAGGAGGGTTTCTGCGGGGATGATCAGTGATTGGTCAACTTTGGTTGAAGAATGAAAGATTTTATATAGGCCAGGCAGTGGCTCACGCCTGTAATCCCAGCACTTTGGGAGGTCGAGGTGGGTGGATCATTTGAGGTCAAGAATTCAAGACCACTGGAGGCTGAGGCAGGAGAATAGTGTGAACCCAGGAGGCGGAGCTTGCAGTGAGCTGAGATCCGGCCACTGCACTCCAGCCTGGGCGACAGAGCAAGACTCCGTCTCAAGAAAAAAAAAAAAATTCAAGACCAGCCTGGCCAACGTGGTGAAACCATGTCTCTACTAGAAATACAAAAAATCTAACTGGGCATGGTGGCATGCGCTATAATCCCAGCTACTCGGGAGGCTGAGGCATGAGAATCACTTGAGCCCTGGAGGCAGAGGTTGCAGTGACCTGAGATCATGCCACTGCCCTCCAGCTTGGGCTACAGAGTGAGACTCCATCTCAGAAAAAAAAAAAAAAAAAAAAAATTAGCCGGGTGTGGTGGCACGTGCCTGTAGTCCCAGCTGCTCGGGAGGCTGAGGCAGGAGAATCACTTGAACCTGGGAGGTGGAGGTTGCAGTGAGCCGAGATTGTGCCACTGCACTCCAGCCTGGGCGACAGAGAGAGGCTCTGTCTCAAAAAAGTAAAAAAAGGGCTGGGTGAGGTGGCTCACACCTGAATCCCAGCACTTTGGGAGGCCGAGGTGGGTGGATCATTGGAGGTCCCAAGACCAGCCTGGCCAATGTGGTGAAACCACATCTCTACTAGAAATACAAGAATTAGCCAGGCAGTACTGGCGCATGCCTGTAATCTCGGCTACTCGGGAGGCTGGGGCAGGAGAATCGCTTGAGCCTGGAAAGTGGCGGTTGCAGTGAGGGCACTCTAGCCTGGGCAACTGAGTGAGATGCTGTCTCAAAAAAAAAAAAAAAAAAAAAAAGAAAGAAAGAAAGAAAAGAAAAAGAAAGATTGTATATAAACGAAAAAGTGTTATTTTGTTACTCTGACTTAAGACTTGCTCATTGCCTGGGTGAATGGAAAAGGCCTGTACAACTGCTAAGTGTTTCTTGCTCTCTTGCGTGGAAAAGCAAGGACTCAGTATTTCCAGGTCTCCCATCCTATTGTTTTTTTTTCTTGATATGCAAGAGTTCATTAACTCTAGCAAATAGAAAGCAAACTTATGCTGGTCGACTGCTTGACACTGCCCTGGTATCTGGGCATGGGCATGAGCTAGCCTGGACCTGTAGGTTGTAGCCACTTAAGCACTAAGTGGGCAGCTGTTCTGGGTTGCATTGCCTTAAGGTAACTATGGGAACTATAAAAATGATACTATGGGATAGTAGATTAATTTCTTCCTCATTGGCTTCCCAGTCTGACTCTGTCGACATGAAAGGGTGGCTCCCAGCTGCTGGCACCCCTGTCAATCCAACCAGGATGTGAAACATCCAGCTGTGTTTTTTCAGCTCTTTCTTCGTCCTCATCTGAAAGAAAGACTGCTTGCATTGATAGTGATGAGCCAAAGGGAACAGCATCAGAGAGGCTATGTAGGGGTGCAAAGAGGATAAACGAGCTTCCAGATATGCTGGTGCATAATAGGACAGGTTATGAAGGAAAATTAAGTGGAAAGGAAAAAAAATGATATGCATTAACTCTTTGAAATTAAGGTGTGAGTGAGATAAAGACTCCCATTGTGCAAAAAGGGTGTTTAGCAAGATGGAGCCTGAGAAGAGTGAAAGTCAAAAGAGCATTGTGATTTCATGGTCCAGAGATGCCTTAAGGGGCATGTGGGTCCACCTCCTACCCACTGAGGAATGCCTCCTGACATCTGAGGACACACCAGCCTGCACTTAATCACTTTCCAGTTACAGCAATGGGGGTCACTGCGTCGGGCGGCAGACGATTCTAGTTTCGGTCAATTATAATTATTCAAAAAATCTTCTTTTACAGTGAAGTGAAATCTGCCTTTCTGTAGATTTAACTTGACAATTGAAGAGCAAGATAAAAATGTACTACTTGGCCGGACGCGGTGGCTCACGCCTGTAATCCCAACACTTTGGAAAGCCGAGGTGGGTGGATCACCTGAGGTCAGGAGTTCGAGACCAGTCTGGGCAACATGGTGAAACTCCATCTCTACTAAAAATACAAAAAATTAGCCAGGTGTGGTGGTAGGGGCCTGTAATACCAGCTACTTGGGAGGCTGAGGCAGGAGAATCGCTTGAACTCAGGAGTGGGAGGTTGCAGCGAGCCGAGATTGTGCCATTGCACTTCCAGCCTGGGCAACAAGAGTGAAACTCCATCTCAAAAAAAAAAAAAAAAAAAAAAAGAAGAAGAAAAATTAGCCAGGCTTGGTGGCAAGTACCTATAATCCCAGCTACTTGGGAGGCTGAAGCAGAATTGCTTGAACCTGGGAGGCGGAGGTTGCAGTGAGCTGAGATCACGCCACTGCACTCCATCTTGGGCGACAGAGTGAGACTCCATCTCAAAGAGAAAAAAATAAAAAGTATTACTTTCTCTTCCAAGTAATAATAGCCCCTTGAAGACTGTAGCCAGTGCCACTCTAAGATTTCTCTCTTCTGCAAGTAAATACTCCCACTTCATTTATTCAATATTTATTGTTCATTTATTCAGAGCAGGACTTAAGTATGAATTGTTCATTATTGCATTTCCAGCAACTAGAGCAGTGCTTGATTGTAGTAAGCAGTAAATAAAACAAAACCAAAACAAAACCGGAAATCATTTATCAAAGACCTTTTCTGTGCCATGCGTGGTATCCAACTCTAGATTTAGATTTACGAAGTTCAATAAACCAGGGTGCATGCAGTTCAGCAATTAAAGTCTAGAGAGGAAGGCAAACAAATAAATCAAAGATTAGAGATTGGAGTGTAGGCACGATGTGTTAGGGGGAACACGGGCAAAGAACATTTACACTAAGCTGGGACACCAGAGGACGCTTCCTAGACGCAGAGATGCTTCAGTGCAGCTTGAAGGACATAGTGCCCATTGGGTGGACAAGGGGGAAGCTAGGAGGCACAGTGGCATAAAACAGCCGCGTCACTCGGAGTGTTTGGGGCAAAGCATATTTGTGGGTGGTGGTAGAAGAATGAGGCTACAGATGTAAACAGGAGCCAGGTGAAGAGAGTCCTTTAGTGGTCAGCTCAGAGTTAAAGCTTCGTGCTGACACATTTGGGGAAGTCACTGAAAGAGTTTAAGCAAGAAAATGATAGAAACTGTTTACGTTTAGAACAATGGCAGAATTGTGGAGAGTGGCTTGAAGAAGCAAAGAGAGCAAACAGATTGTAGTCAGAAAGACGAGTTAGAAAATAGACTGAAGTCAGTAATTCAGGCAGGAAGAAGTGAGGTCCTAACCTAAGGCAAGAGGAGAGGGCATGGAGAAAAGGGCGAGCCAGGACAATATTGTGCAGCTAGAACTCACAGGCTTTGGTCAGTGATTTGTGTGCTGCTTGAGAAATATATGTCCTAGATTACTTGTGTTGGGAATAAAGCTTAAAATCTTAAGGAGATTGAACACTCAAATAAAGGATTCTTAGCAAAGCAATTTTACTTTTGCCCAGAGGGGTGCTTTCCTTTGGCCAGTCGCCATGAGAGCACACCTGAACAAAGGGGCACAAGAACCTTTATTCCTGACGAAGTCCTGCCCCTGTACCCTTCCCCCATTGGCCGGGGTCGGGTTGCACACCCTGAACTAATCCTGGTGGGCTAGACATTTGAACTTTCTTTAGATAAGGTGGGCAAGTAAGTGAGAGAGGGGAAAAGGGGAAGGGGTGTCTGTAATGAGTTAGAGAGCTAGTCTTTTCTTTTTTTTTTTTTTTTGAGACGGAGTCTCGCTCTGTTGCCCAGCCTGGAGTGCAGTGGTGTGATCTCCGCTCCCTGCAAGCTCTGCCTCCTGGGTTCACGCCATTCTCCTGCCTCAGCCTCCCGAGTAGCTGGGACTACAGGCGCCTGCCACCACGGCCGGCTAGTTTTTTTTTTGTATTTTTTAGTAGAGACGAGGTTTCACCGTGTTAGCCAGGATGGTCTCGATCTCCCGACCTCGTGATCCGCCTGCCTCAGCCTCCCAAAGTGCTGGGATTACAGGCGTGAGCCACCGCGCCCGGCCATCTTTTTTTTAAACAAGGAAAGGAATGTGAGCTGGTACTGATAAGCCTGGCACTGTGGCGTGTCAGGGCATGTAACAAAGGTGGACAGGAAAAACAGGGAAAAAGGAAAAAGGGGTGGGAGGGTATGTGAATTAAAGAATAAAGGATTGATCGGGCTATTTGAAGAGAAACCTCATCATATCCCACACTCGCGTGACTGGGCAAGGGATGACCTCACTGCCTGAGATCCAGACCATCAGTCTTGAGAGAAAGTTGAAGCAAGCAGGTGTACAGGTTGGAACCCTGAGGCAGGATGAGCTGATGACCAGCCGGACGCACAGGACCAGCAGGGAGGTCCCAGTGGACGTGTGCGGGAGCCAGCAGTGTGTAGCAAGCCCTTGGCGAGGCTCCCCAGGGAGGACGTGGGAAGGGAGGAGGGCCAAGAGCTGAGGACAGAGCTGTGGCCCTTCCCTTGCTCCTTCCTCGCATGACATGGATTCAAGACTTTTGTTGTTGTTGTTTTTGAGATGGAGTCTCGCTCTGTCGCCCAGGCTAGAGTGCAGTGGCACCATCTTGGCTCACTGCAAGCTCCACCTCCCTGGTTCAAGTGATTCTCCTGCCTCAGCCTCCCGAGTAGCTGGGACTACAGGAGTGTGCCACCATGCCCGACTAATTTCTGTAATTTTACTAGGGACAGGATTTCACTGTGTTGGCCAGGCTGGTCTCAAACTTCTGACCTCAGGTGATCCGCCTGCCTCAGCCTCCCAAAGTGCTGGGATTACACGCCTGAGCCACGGAGCCCAGCCCAAGACTTCTTTTTTTTTTTTGAGAGGGAGTCTTACTCTGTCACCAGGCTGGAGTGCAGTGGCGGGATTCCAAGACTTCTTAAAGTCCTGTTGAGCTTTGTCAAGGTTCTTCTTGGGATTGTACCTAACAAACAAAACAAAGCAGAAGTTATTTCACCAATGCCCAGTGTGATACTGTTGCTTCCTTCCCTTGAGCTGATAAGCATGTTTATCTTAGGACAACCAAGCCAGCATTAGGATTTTGGCAGCTCATCACACTATTGGTTCATATTGAGTCCAGGGACAACAGAAACTTCCCAATTTTAAAATAAACAGTCAGGCTGATTGGGCACACTGGCTCACACCTGTAATCAAAACAGCACTTTGGGAGGCAGAGGCAAATGGATCACTTGAGGTTGGGAGGTCAAGACCAACCTGGCCACATGGTGAAATTCTATTAAAAATACAAAATTTAGCCAGGCATGGTGGTGGGCACCTGTAATCCCAGCTACTCGGGAGGCTGAAGCAGGAGAGTGGCGTGAACCTGGGAGGCAGAGCTTGCAGTGAGCCGAGACCACTGCACTCCAGCCTGGGAGACAGAGCGAGACTCCTTCTCAAAAAAAAAAAAAAAAAAAAAAAAAAAAGAGTCTTGCTCTGTCCCCAGGCTGGCGTGCAGTGGCACAATCTCGGCTCACTGCAACCTCCACCTCCCGGGTTCAAGCGATTCTCCTGCCTCTGCCTTGTAAGTAGCTGGGATTACAGGTGCATGCCACCATGCCTGGCTAAGTTTTGTATTTTTAGTAGAGATGGCATTTCACTATGTTGTTCAGGCTGGTCTGGAACTCCTGACCTCAGGTGATCCACCCACCTCAGCCTCCTGAAGTGCTGGGATTACAGGCATGAGCCAACGCTCCCTGTCTTACATAAAATTTTTTTTTTGAGACGGAGTCTTGCTCTGTCGCCCATGCTAGGGTGCAGTGGCGTGATCTCTGCTACTGCAACCTCCACCTCCCAGGTTCAAGCAATTCTCCTGTCTCAGCCTCCTGAGTAGCCGGGACTACAAATGTGTGCCACTACGCCTGGCTAATTTTTATATTTTTGTATTTTTTTTCTTTTTTGAGACGGAGTTTCACTCTTCTTGCCCAGGCTGGACTGCAATGGTGCAATCTCGGCTCACTGAAACCTCCACCTCCTAGGTTCAAGTGATTCTCCTGCCTCAGCCTCCAGAGCAGCTGGGATTACAGGCATGTGCCACTACACCTGGCTAATTTTGTATTTTTAGTAGAGACGGGATTTCTCCATGTTGGTCAGGCTGGTCTCGAACTCCCGACCTCAGGTGATCTGCCTGCTTCGGCCTCCCAAAGTGTTAGGATTATAGGTGTGAGCCACTGTGCCCGGACCAATTTTTGTATTTTTAGTGGATATGGGGTTTCACCATGTTAGCCAGGCTGGTCTCGAACTCCTGACCTCAGGCAATGTGCCTGGTCTCGAACTCCTGACCTCAGCCTCCCAAAGTGCTGGGTTGACAGGCTTGAGCCACTGTGCTCGGCTACATAAATACTTTTTAATAAAAATGAAATTATATATATAATTTTGTATCCTTTTCCCCTTTGTAATGACATGAGCATTTTTATGGGTGATTTCAAAATTTTTCTTGTTCATACATTTCTGTTTTTCTGAAGTATCTCATAATGACCACGTGTTATTTTAAAAATAGTGTTCACTTTTACTAATCATAGTAATGTATGTCATATAATGAATAACATACTAGAATAATATATAATATATGTTCAATGTGTAAAACTTTTAAAATACAGGAAAATCCACATCACATAAAAAAAAAGTCACTAGGCTCAGGGGCTCATGACTGTAAATCTGGCACTTTGAGAGGCCAAGGGGGTGGATTGCTTTGAGCCCAGGAGTTTGAGACCACCCTGGCCAACATGGTGAAACCCTGTCTCTACAAAAAATACAAAAATTAGATAGGCGTGGTGGCGCTAGCCTGTAGACCCACATACTTAGGGGGTTGATGTGGAAAAATCACTTGAACCCAGAAGGCGGTGGTTGCAGTCACCCAAGATTGTACCTCTGCACTCCGACCCTGGCAACAGAGTGAGACTCTGTCTGAAAAAGTAAAATAAAATTTAAAAAAAATTAGCTAGGTGTGGTGGTGTGTGCCTGTAGTCCCAGCTACTCAGGAGGTGAAGATGGGAAAATTCTTGGGCCCAAGAGGTTGAGGCTCCAGTGAGCTGCAATTGCACCACTGCACTCCAGCCTGGGCAATGACGTGAGCACTGTCTCAAAAAAAAAAAAAAAAAAAAAAAAAAAAAAAAAAAGGAAGTAAGAAAAAGAAAAAGAAAAAAGAAATGAATTAAAAAAAAAAAGTCAAGACTGGGCACAATGGCTCATGACTGTAATACCCAGTACCAGCACTTTGGGAGGCCAAGGATCAAGTTGGGAGAAGTGCTTGAGGCCAGTAGTTCAAAACCAGGTATCATAGGGAGTCTTCACCTCTACAGAATAATTTTAAGGCCATAGCCAGGCATGGTGGCTCATGCCTGGAATCCCAACACTTTGGGAGACTAAGGTGGGTGGATCACTTGAGGTCAGGAGTTTGAGAGCAGCCTAGCCAACATGGTGAAACTCTGTCTCTATTAAAAATACAAAAATTAGCTAGGCATGGTTGCATGCACCTGTAATCCCAGCTACTCAGGAGGCTGAGGCAGAAGAATCACTTGAACCTGGGAGGTGGAAGTTGTAGTGAGCTGAGATCACACCATTGCACTCCAGCCTGGGCAACAGAGCTGGACTCTGTCTCAAAAAAAAGAGATCGGGCTGGTGGCTGACACCTGTAATCCCAGCACTTTGGGAGGCCGAGGAGGGTGGATCACAAGATCAGGAGTTCAAGACTAGCCTGGTCAAGATGGTGAAACCCCATCTCTACAAAACATACAAAAATTAACTGGGCATAGTGGCAAGCACTTGTAGTCCTAGCTACTCGGGAGGCTGAGGCAGGAGGATCACTTGAGCCTAAGAAATTGAGACTGCAGTGAGCTGTGATTGAGCCACTGCATTCCAGCCTGAGTGACAGAGAGGGAGACCCTGTCTCAAAAACTAAATAATGGAAAAAAAAAAAAAAACATAAAAAATTTGAAACAAGAAAAACTGCTTGTAATACCATTATGTACATATATTACCATTAACATTGTTGTACTTACTATTAACACTGTTGTACATCATTATACATGTCTCTCATGTATAACTTTTATATTTGGAAGACAAAAATCGGCACTCTATGGTCTCTGCTCCGCCCCTCCTGGCCCCTGCCTGCTGCTAGTCCTCCTTCAGTGGAAGCCTGGAATTGTGTCCTGACTGGTGTCCTTGCCTGCAGGCTCTTCTTTCCAGGCCACCCTGCTCACTGTGTCTAAGTATCTGATCCTGTCCCTTCTCTGCTTGAAAACATTTCCTGTCTCTGCATTGCCTACAGGATAAGTTCCAAACTCCTTACCCCTGCATGCAAGGTTCTCTGCACTCCATCCTACCAGCCTGCCTCCACCTTAACTTCTCAACACAAACATAGGCCAGACCCCTACTCTCCTCTGAACAATACACACTTTCCCACCTCTATGTGTCTGCTGACCCTGATTCTGGAAGTTCTTTTCCTATACATACTTGAGGAAATTGTGTTTGTCCTTCAAGATGCATCTCAGGCTGGGCGTGGTGGCTCATGCCTGTAATCCCAGCACTTTGGGAGGCTGAGGCGGGCAGATCAACAGGTCAGGAGATCCAGACCATCCTGACCAACATGGTGAAACCCCGTCTCTACTAAAAATACAAAAAATTAGCTGGGCATGGTGGCAGGTACCTGTAGTCCCAGCTACTCAGGAGGCTGAGGCAGGGGAATCGCTTGAACCCAGGAGGTGGAGGTTGCAGTGAGCCGAGATCCAGCCACTGAATTCCAGCCTGGCGACAGAGCAAGACTCCATCTCAAAAAAAAAAAAAAAGATTAATCTCAAAGGAGACTTCTTTGGGCCACCCTCCCAGTACTCCTCTGGAGGAGTTATTTTATTGCATGGCAGTGCTGTGTGCATATTCACCTTTCCTAAAACTTTGTGTATCACCTCCTATCAGAGTGCAATCTCATGTAATAATCTGTGCATTTCTTGCACCTAAATGCTGCCTGATGCGTGATAGCCTTTAGTTGAATGCAGAAAGGAACACCTGTTTATGTTTGTCTTTCACTCAGCTAATCAAGCAACTAGCATTTCTGAAGTATTTACCATGCGTTCAGCATGTGCAAGCCTGTAGAACTGTCAAAAGACCCAACATTTTTTAATTTTCAAATTAAATTAAATATTACATTAAACTTATTTTAGAGATAGGGCCTTCCTTTGTCACTGTTGTCCAGGATGGAGTGCAGTGGCTCACTGCAGACTCTAATTCCTGAGCTTCAGGGATCCTCGTGTTTTAGCCTCCCAATTAGCTGGGACTACTTGCGGTCATCGCCGCACCTAGATAATTTTAAAAATTCTTTTTCTCAGGCCGGACGCGGTGGCTCAAGCCTGTAATCCCAGCACTTTGGGAGGCCGAGACGGGCGGATCACAAGGTCAGGAGATCGAGACCATCTTGGCTAACACGGTGAAACCCCGTCTCTACTAAAAAATACAAAAAAAAAAAAAACTAGCTTGGGCGAGGTGGCGGGCACCTGTAGTCCCAGCTACTCGGGAGGCTGAGGCAGGAGAATGGCGTAAACCTGGGAGGCAGAGGTTGCAGTGAGCTGAGATCCGGCCACTGCACTCCAGCCCGGGCGACAGAGCGAGACTCCGTCTCAAAAAAAAAAAAATCTTTTTCCCTTCCTCCCTCCCTCCCTCCTTCCTTCCTTCCTTCCTTCCTTCCTTCCTTCCTTCCTTCCTTCCTTCCTTCCTTCCTTCCTTCCTTCCTTTCTTCCTCTCTTTCTTTCTCTTTCTTTCTTTCTTTCTTTCTTTCTTTCTTTCTTTCTTTCTTTCTTTCTTTCTTTCTTTCTTTCTTTCTTTCTTTCTTCTTTCTTTTTTAAGACTGGGTCTCTCAGCCAGGTGCAGTGACTCATGCCTGTAATCCCAGCACCTTGGGAGGCTGAGGCAGGCAGATCACCTGAGGTCAGGTGTTCGAGACCAGGCTGGCCAACAGGTGAAACCCTGTCTCCATTAAAAACACAAAAATTAGCTGGGCTTGGTGGTGGGCACCTTTAATCCCAGCTACTCGGGAGGCTGAGGCAGGAGAATCACTTGAACCCGCGAGGCGGAGGTTGCAGTGAGCCAAGATCGTGCCACTGCACTCCAGCCTGGGTGACAAGAACAGAACTCCATCTCAAAAACAAAAACAAAAACGAAAACAAAATTAGGTCTCACTTTGTTGATCAGGCTGGAGTACAGTGGCATGAACACCGCTTGCTGCAGCCTCCACCTCCTGGGCTCAAGTGATTCTCTCACTTCAGCCCCCTAAGTAGCTGAAACTAATTTTTGTATTTTTTTGTATGTAGAAATGGGGTTTCGCCATGTTGCCCAGGCTGGTCTTGAACTCCTGGGCGCAATAAATCCTCCTGACTCCCAGCCTCCCAGATAACTGGGATTATAGGCGTAAGCCACTACAAACATTCTTTTGTAGAGGTGAGGTCTCACCATGTTGCCTGGTTTTGATCTCCTGGCCTCAAGTAATCTTCTCCCATGCAGGATGAACTGCTGTGCCCCGCCTCAACGTATTTTTCAAAATTTTTATTCATTTCTTTTTTGTCCTTTTTTTCTTTTTTTTTTTTTGAAACGGAGTCTAGCTCTGTAGCCCAGGCTGGAATGCAATGGTGCAATCTCGGCTCACTGCAAACTCTGCCTCCCAGTTTCAGGTGATTCTCCTGCCGCAGCCTCATGAATAGCTGGGATTACAGGTGCACGCCACCACGCCCGGCTAATTTTCGTCTTTTTAGTAGAGATGGTGTTTCACTATGTTGGTCAGGCTGGTCTTGAACTCCTGACCTCATTATCTACCTGCCTAAGCCTCCCAAAGTGCTGGGATTACAGGCGTGAGCCACCATGCCCAGCCTTTTTTTTTTTTTTTTTTTTTTTTTGAGACAACGTCCCACTCTGTTTCCCAGGCTGGAGTGCAGTGACACAATCACATCTCACTAAAGCCATAACCTCTTGGGCTCAAGCGATTCTCCCACTTCTACCTCCTGAGTAGCTAGGACTAGAGGTATGTGCCATCACACCTAGCTAATTTTGTTTGTTTGTTTGTTTGTTTATTTATTTATTATTTATTTATTTATTTATTTTAGAGATGGGATCTCACTATGTTGCCTAGGGTGGGTTTGAACTCCTGGGCTCAAGCAATCCTCCCACCTCAGACTCCCAAAGTGCTGGGACTGCAGATGTGAACCACTGTGCCCAGCCTCCAAATTTTTTTAAAAAATTAATACAACAAAGACTTTTTGAGTGTGTAATATTTGCTGTGAGAATATTAAAGAAGTAAAAGACATGATTTTTAGTCTCAAAAGAGGCTTTCAATTTATTGTATAGGGAGATACAACTTTGTTCCATGGAACGAATGTAAATAATTCAAGTAAATTCCTATGAAATGTAAAGGCAAGTGGAGGAGAGAGATGGCACAGTGTCTGTGGCGTAACACTGGGCCCGGAGCTGGGAGGCTTGGTTCCTGCTTATCACTTGCTACCCAAACAAGGTAACCTTGGAAAGATCGCTTAATCTCATTTGGTAAAACCAATGTTTTGATTTCATTACCCACTGAGGTTCCTCTCAGCTCTTTGATTCTATAAGCAAGTGCTATGGGATACCGAAAGGGAGCAATTACTGTGGCTTAGAGTTGCTGGGGGAAAGCTCATGATGAAGGTGAAATCTGAGCTGAACTTAAACTAGAGGTGAGGTCTGGATAGCCAGAAGAGGAGGCGGAAAGGCATTTCAGATATGGGGAACAACATCAACAAAGGAACAGGCAGAGACAGGATTGGGCAGGCATGCTTGTGGGGTGGACTACACAACGCTATCTTCAGTGGAGAATGTTTGTTCAGGAGGATTGGGAAACAGCTCGGGTAGGTTGCCTAGGGCCAGGAAGGACTTAAGAGAGACATATTAAAAGCGGTGAAGCTATTTTAGGATACGTGCAAAAGGCAGGAATGAGGTAATGAGGGCAAAGATTAGGTTTGCACCAGTGGGAAGTCAGAGCAATGGGTGACGGGAAGCTGCAAAGATAGCATCAGGAACCTGGCTCGGCCACGCAGGCTACAGGAGAGGAAATTAGTCAAAAACACCTCTAAGTTTTAGACCAGAGAAAGTGCACAGACCAGGTTCTGACCCAGGTTCTGGTGCCTCCCGGAGACAGAACAGGAGGCCCCAGAAGTAGGAGTGAAGACTACTGAAGCTCTTCCATACACCACACTCCCTAGGACTCCTGCAAAAAACATTTTAGCAACTATGTTAGTTTAGTTTTTTTTTGTTGTGTTTTTTGAGACAGAGTCTCACTGTCACCCAGGCTGGAGTACAGTGGCATGATCTCGGCTCACTGCAACCTCTGCCTCCCGGTTTCAAGTGATTCTCTTTCCTCGGCCTCCCAAGTAGCTGGGATTACAGGTGTGCAGCACCATGCCTGAATAATTTTTGTGTTTTTAGTAGAGACGGGGTTTTACCATATTGGGCAGGCTGGTCTTGAACTCCTGACCTCATGATTTGCCCACCTCAGCCTCCCTAAGTGCTGGGATTACAGGCATGAGTCACCACGCCCGGCCAAGTTTTTGTTTTTAAACACAGGGTCTCTCTATGTATCCCAGGCTGGAGAGCAGTGGCTCTTCACAGGAGTGACCATAGCTCACTGCAGACTTGAACTCCTCCCCTCAAGAGTTCCTCTCATGTCAGCCTTCTGAGTAGCTGGGGCTACAGGTGTGTGCCTCAGTGCCCAGCTCACTTTTTATTTTTCAATAAGATTTTCTAGTGTACTTCAAAATTCTCCGAGCTTGTAATATATTTTGAAAGTTTCAAATTTAACTTAATCAAGGAACTCATATGATTTTCTCTAGTCTCTTTAGAAATTAAAAAGTGTATTAAATTAGTAGTATCCAAACATAAAGATCCGAGGAAGACGAACATTGGTTTTATATGGATGGATTTTGTTAAAATAACATTGTTGGCATGTTTGCTTCAGGAAGGTGATCTGGGTTGCTATTGGCTAGAGGTGAAAGGAAGATGTATTCCTTATTCCCAATAGAATATAGAATACTTAAAATAAAAATCTAAACTATGAAAGCATACTGAAGAGAAATATCTTTTTGTGTTTTCTGAGATCGGATCCCACTGTGCTGCCCAGGCTGGTGTGAACTCACAGGCTCAAGCAATCCTTCCTCCTCAGCCTCCCGAGTAGCTGGGACTACAGGTGCATGCCACCACACCTGGCTGAAAGAAATATCTTGTGGGTTTATCACGTTTATTAATTCACATGTATTCATTCTTCAACAAATACTCCTGGGTCAAAAATTGTGCTATGATGCTATCAGCTGCAAAAAAAAAAAAAAAAAAAAAAAAAAGGCAATGTTTCTTACCTTCAGGAAACTTATACTCCAGGAAGGGAGACAGAAGTAAGCAAACAACTATGTTGTAATTTATTAGTTACAGTCCAGCAGGATACAGAGGCCCACTCTGAAGGGATTCAGAGGAGAAGGAAATGAATGACTTTTTACAGAGGGGGAGCAAGGTTAAAGGAACCGACGTGGGATGCCGAGGCACTCAGGAACCAGAAAAGGCAGGGAGCCACTGTCACCGCCAGGCCTGAAGGGGCACGGGTGCAGAGTGTGAATGGCACCCCAGAGAGAGATAGGAGAAGGGACTGCCCTGCCAGTGAGACAGTCATAGAGAAATGTAGTCAGTGCCAGAGCTAAATACCAAAGCAGGAACAGAGCAGAGCAGGAAACAGCCCATCCCTCTCTCCTCCTGCCTTCTGAGCCCTCAGTGTTCCCTCCAAGTGGCCCAGCCATTTAGCACCCAGCCAACTGGCGAGGGAGCCCGAGTGATAGGTCTGCAGGAATCAGCCTCTTGCGATGGAGAAGAGGCAGAGAAAGGATGGCAGGGGCCAGAGAATAACCAGCTCAGCAATGTACTATTCTATGACAAAGGCAGAGAGGACAGAAAGTCAGGAGACCCCACCAGAGAGGGACCAGGCTCCTAGAGATGGGACCTGGGCACAGCTCTGGAAACCGCTTTTGTGGGCAGAGACATAAGGGTGGAGGGACGGAGCACTTGTTAGGTTCCGGATTAAATTGGCTGCAGGTAACAACGACAACAGAAGTGACTTAAACAATATAAAATGTGTTGTCCCAGAGGAAGACAGGTGTGGAGGCTCTGCAGTAGGCAGAGGCCAGGCTCCTTCTAAGAGCTCTACTGTCCTCAACACACAGTTTCTACCTCCTGATGCCATCCGCCCTTGTGTTCCATCAGCAGGGAGGAGAAGGAGCAGTTTCACGCCCAGCTGAAAATCAGGGCTTGTATTCTGAGGGAAGGAGAGCATGGATGTTGGAAGATAATTCACAATCTTTGCCAAAGGAGGGGGTAAAGGTGGAGTGATTCCAAACAGATGCCTTGCCTGAAGCGGTCAACCATTTAAAATAAACTAGAAAATAAACTAGAACCAGGCACAGTGGCTCACACCTGTAATCCCAGCACTTTGGGAGGCCAAGGCAGGAGGGTTGTTTGAGCCCAGGAGTTCGAAACCACTCTGGGCAACATAGCAGGACAGTGTTTCTGCAAAACTTCCCTTTTAAATCAGCTGGGCATAGTGGTGCCCGCCTGTGGTCCTCAGTACAAGGGAGGTTGAGGTGGGAGAATTGGTTGAGCCCAGGGGATTGAGGCTGCAGTGAGCTATGATCACGTCACTGAGCTCCAGGCTGAGCAATAGAGCGAGACC
This sequence comes from Rhinopithecus roxellana, assembly GCF_007565055.1. NCBI lineage: Eukaryota > Metazoa > Chordata > Mammalia > Primates > Cercopithecidae > Rhinopithecus > Rhinopithecus roxellana. Next base: position 59,492,653 of record NC_044561.1, read on the forward strand.
TTGTCTAAAAAAAAAAGTAAATAAATAAATAAAGGCCAGGGGCCGTGTTTCACGCCTGTAACCCCAGTACTTTGGGAGGTTGAGGAGGGTGGATTGCTTGAGGTCAGGAGTTCAAGACCAGCCCAGCCAACATGGTGAAACCCTGTCTCTACTAAAAATACAAAAATTAGCTGGGCGTGGTGGTGCATGCCTGTAATCCCAGCTACTCAGGAGGCTGAGGCAGAAGAATCGCTTGAACCCAGGAGGCGGAGGTTGCAGTGAACTGAGAGCGTGCCACTGCACTCCAGCCTGGGCGACAGAGAGAGACTCTGTCTCAAAAATTGAATAAATAAATACTAGAAGATGTACTTAATACAAATGGAAAATCATTTTTCTGTTGACAAGGCCATAGGTATAAGGGGAAAGTTGAAGAATCAGGAATCAGAAATGCTGAGTTCTAGTCCCCCATTTGTTATTTACTAAGCAAGGGACCTGAAGCAAATCAGTTCACTTTCTGCATCTCAATTTCCTCATCTGTAAAATGAGCAAGTTAGTCTGTCTCTTTAAATGTTTTCCTTTATGTGTTTGCCAAAAAAATTATTTTCTCTATGTTAATACCAAGATTCACACAGGCCGTAAAATAACAAGATTATAGTCAGTTTAAGGTGAAAAACCTTGATTTGCCTTGTTAATATCATCAATTTAAATGATATAGATTTAGATTTTTTTTTTTTTTTTTGGTTCTTTGCTGCTCTGAAAGGCCCTCAAAAAGTCTAGAAACATTCCAATTACAATATTTTGGGAATGTGTACACACCCAAAAGAAAAAAATGTATGTATGTGTTCTCAAAATATTTCTAGTGGAAAATTTTGCAAATTATACTGAATTTTTCAGAATGAAGTAAAAAAGTAGACACTACATTGATAGCTTAACAAGCAGTCTTTCTTTTTTTTTTCTTTTGTTTTGTTTTGTTTTAAGAGAAGTCTCACTCTTGTCCCCGTGGTTTGAGTGCAATGGCTCAATCTCGGCTCACTGCAACCTCCCCCTCCCGGGTTCAAACAATTCACCTGCTTCTGCCTCCCAAGTAGCTAGGATTAAGTCGCCTGCCACGCTCGGCTAATTTTTGTATTTTTTAGTAGAGACAGGGTTTCACCATGTTGGCCAGGCTGGTCTCAAACTCCTGACCTCAGGTGATCCGCCCACCTTGGCCTCCCAAAGTGCTGGGATTACAGGTGTGAGCCACTGCGCCCAGCAACAAGCTGTCCTTAAAAATGAGTTGGCCGGGCGCGGTGGCTCAAGCCTGTAATCCCAGCACTTTGGGAGGCCGAGATGGGCGGATCTCAAGGTCAGGAGATGGAGACCATCCTGGCTAACCCGGTGAAACCCCTTCTCTACTAAAAAATACAAAAATCTAGCCGGGCGAGGTGGCGGGCGCCTATAGTCCCAGCTACTCGGGAGGCTGAGGCAGGAGAATGGCGTAAACCCGAAAGGCGGAGCTTGCAGTGAGCTGAGATCCGGCCACTGCACTCCAGTTTGGGTGACAGAGCGAGACTCCGTCTCAAAAAAAAAAAAAAAAAATGAGTTGACCATCTGGCCAGGTGCAGTGGCGGGCACCTGTAGTTCCAGCTACTCAGGAAGCTGAGGTGGGAGGATCACTAGCTAAGCCCAAGAGATTACAGTGAACTGAGATTGAGCCACTGCACTCCAACCTGGGCGACAGAGTCAGACCCTGTCTCAAAACAAAAACAAAAACAAAAAAACATTAGTTGACTAAGAAGAGAATAGAAGCTATTAAGAGTATCTGTTAGATATTATTTCCTATTCAAACTGGGTTCCCTCAGAGCTGACCTGGAGCAAGCAAACTTTCCTCTTTTTTTTTGAGACAGAGTCTCCCTCTGTCACCCAGGCTCAAGTGCAGTGGTGCGATCTCGGCTCACTGCAACCTCCATGCCACACCCCCCACCAGCCCCTGACCTGGCTTCAAGTGATTCTCCTGCCTCAGCCTCCCAAGTAGCTGGGATTATAGGCGTGTGCCAACACATCCAGTTTATATATATATATATATATATATACACACACACACACCATACACACACACACACACACGTATATATAATATACGTGTATATATATAATATAGGTATATATTATATATATATTAGTAGAGACAGGATTTCACCATGTTCCCTAAGCTGGTCTGGAACTCCTGAGCTCAAGCAATTCGCCCGCCTCAGCCTCCCGAAATGCTGGGATTACAGGTGTGAGCCACTGCACCTGGCCTACCAGTATTAATCTTAAGGAACCTAGAGATGTATCTGGTAAGACATTGTCCTCATATAGCCTAGAGAATCGGGGGGAGACATAAATAATTCAAACGAATGATTAAGCATTCTCAATATTAAGGTAAGTGGGGGCATGATGTGGTCCCAAGAAATGAGCTTGATAAGTAACATAGACATTTCGCTAAGGTAAGACTTTTCCACCAGCTCGGCCCAGTTGCACACTATTTGGAAATATAGAATCTTTCCATCCCAGAGTGGTATTGTGGTTGGTGATATGATATAGAAACAAATGCCTCCACACCTCCTGACCTGCCTTTGCAGACCTTCAGCCACTGTCCCTGAAGTCACCAACTCTCCTGCGTTGCTGCGTCTAGAAAGGAGTGTCTTCCAGGTGATCCAGGCTCTGATAGTGTGGAATATAAACAGGTTAATCAATACCAGCCCAGAAATGGACAAACTCTCTGAGCTGCAGCGGGCCTCCAGTCAGTCCCTCCTGTTGTTGATGACAAACGGGGGGTTGGCACTGGAGAGGCACAGGTGGCGCAGTCATTCGTGCAGGCTCTGAGCAGCCTGCCCAGGTTGCAGCTTGGCTCCAGCACTCCTGCTAGCTGTGGAACTGGGGCAGGTTACTTCACCCTGCACGCTTCCAGTTCCTCATCTGCAGAACAGGAATAGCAGCAGCACTTGTCTCATAGGGTTGATGAGGATTATTAATTATTACATACACAACTCCTGGAACAATGCTTAGCACATAGTGAGCTCTCAGCAAAGGACAGAGATTATTGTTATTGCTGGTGTGCCTGGTGCTGAGAACCTTGCTCATACCCTGGGCCCAGAGGGGGAAAATGGGTGGTCTTTACCTCAGTGACATGAGCTCTATTCTTTTTTTTTTTTTAGATGGAGTCTCACTCTGCTGCCCAGGCTGGAGTGCAATGGCGTGATCTCGGCTCACTGCAACCTCCACTCCCAGGTTCAAGAGTTCTCTGCCTCAGCCTCCCAAGTAGCTGGAATTACAGGCACCCACCACCATGCCTGGCTAATTTTTATATTTTTAGTAGAGACGGGGTTTCACTATGTTGGCCAGGCTGGTCTCGAACTCCTGACCTCAGATGATCCACCCACCTCGGCCTCCCAAAGTGCTGGGATAATAGGCATGAGCCACCGTGCCTGGCCCATGAACCCTGTTCTTATAAAATACAAGTGATAACGTCTCTGCTTCAGCACAGGTGTAATTAAGGCAAAACAACATAATACCAAAACAAACAAAGTTTGGTGTGTTAAGGTCCTGAAGAAAGGGAAAGAGAGAACTCATTGTAAATTTTTAATTTTTGTGGGTACATAGCAGGTGGTGTATGTGGAGAACTATTTTTTTTTTTTTTTTTTTTTTTTGAGATGGAATCTCATTCTGTTGCCAGGCTGGAGTGCAAGGGTGTAATCTTGGCTCACTGCAACCTCTGCCTCCTGGGTTCAAGTGATTCTCCTGCCTCAGCCTCCTGAATAGCTGGGACTGCAGGGGCGTACCACCACGCCTGGCTAAATTTTGTATTTTTAGTAGAGACAGGGTTTCACAATATTGGCCAGGCTGGTCTGGAACTCCTGACCTTGTGATCTACCTGCCTCGGGCTCCCAAAGTGCTGGGATTACAAGCGTGAGCCACTGTGCCTGGCCAGAGAACTAATTTTTGTGGACTGTCTCCTATGGGGTGCATATGTGGAGTGGGGCTATCATTAGCTCTGTTTTACATAGGAAGAAATGGAGAACCAAAGAAGTTTTTCAAGCATATGTAGCCAGCAGTATTGGCAAGTCTCTAGCAACAAAAAGATTAATGGTTGCCTAAGGTGGGGGCTGAGGGAACTAGTGGGGGAGGTTTGGGGAAAGGGGGAGTGACATTAACAGGTAGGGGATTCTTTTCTAGGGAAGATGAAATGTTATAAAATGGATTGTGGTGATGGTTGCACAACTCTGAATGTACTGAAAACCATGTAATTTTATACTTTATATGGGTGAATTATATGGTTTGTGAATAATAAAGTCGTTTATTGGGAGGCTGAGGCAGGCAGATCACTTGAGGTCAGGAGTTCAAGACCAGCCTGGCCAACTTGGTGAAAGTCTGTCTCTACTAAAAATACAAAAATCAGCCAGGCGTGGTGGCACGTGCCTGTAGTCCCAGCTAATCAGGAGGCTGAAGCAGGAGAATCGCTTGAACCCAGGAGGTGGAGTTTGCAGTGAGTTGAGATTGCGCCACTGCATTCCAGCCTGGGCGACAGGCTCAAAAAAAATAAAATAAAATAAAGTGGTTTAATAAGAAAAAGTCCCCAGCCAGGAGGCATCAAAGTCTGGATTCAGACAGGGGCCAGTCCTGGGCTCTTCTCATTCCTGTCCTTCTCACAGAGATTGGAACATGGGAACTCTCTCTAGAAGACACTACACATAAAAAATGTTCTCCATCCTAGAGATGGACAGTTAAAGAAGACGCTTAGGCGCCTCGGGAGATGAAGGCCGTGAACTATCAGCCTTTTGTGACTCACGGCTTTCTTAAGAACCAGGACGAGGCCGGGCGCAGTGGCTCACGCCTGTAATCCCAGCACTTTGGGAGGCCGAGACGTGAGGATCACGAGGTCAGGAGATGGAGACCATCCTGGCTAACATGGTGAAACCCCGTCTCTACTAACAATACAAAAAATTAGCTGGGCGTGGTGGCGGGCGCCTGTAGTCCCAGGTACTCAGGAGGCTGAGGCAGGAGAATGGCGTGAACCCGGGAGGTACAGCTTGCAATGAACCGAGATGGCGTCACCGCACTCCAGCCTGGACGACAGAGCGAGACTCCGTCTCAAGAAAAAAAAAAAAAAAAGAACCAGGACAGTAAGCCTCACCCAGTCCTGCCTCTGTAGGGAACAGCCCTGTGTTGTAAAGGAGGGTTTCCCGGGAGGGCCCCAGCAAACCAGAAATGTAGTGGCCCCAGCAAACTAGAAATGGAGTGGCCCGCGAGTGAGCTATTGTAAGCTCAGAAACCTGGACGCTGCCTGTCGCCTCTGTGATTTTTATTTCCCTTGTTTATTTTCTTTTTGGCTTTTCTTAATTTTTAGGAAAGTTCCTTTGGTAAATTCCCACTAGTCCCAACTGTGTTCAGGAGAGAGGAAGACTTGGTGTTTTCCATGCTTGGGCCAGAGGGAGGTGAGGAGGAGACTTACTACTACCACGGGCCAGGGCAGCCAGAAGCAGCACAGGGGCACCCAGCCCCTCAGGTGCGCCAGTTAGGAGGGCTTCCCAGTCAGCTGCAGATGCTCTGTTACCTCCCCACAGTGGCTGCCTCCCTCCGCAGGTGCCTGTGAAGAGGAAGGACGTCAGAAGACCACCCCTTTCATGATTCAGGAGGCAGGGCAGAATGGCAGTCATCTTTGTTGCACTGGCAAATTCATTCCCTTAGCCCAGTTTTATTCGATTTATTTCACCAAGGAGATAGATTTGGAAGTTAGTATTATGTTAAAACCAAAACTAACAATACTGGCACTTTATATACTATTCACTAATTTTTTTTTTTTGCTTGTTTTGTTTTGTTTTTTGAGACAGAGTCTCTGTTGCCCAGGTTGGAGTGCAGTGGCACAATCTCGGTTCACTGGCGTCACCACGCCTGGCTACTTTTTGTATTTTTAGTAGAGACTGGGTTTCACCATGTTGGCCAGGCTGGTCTCCAACTCCTGACCTCAGGTGTTCCACCCGCCTTGGCCTCCCAAAGTGCTGGAATTATAGGCATGAGCCACTGCGCCTGGCCTATTTAGTAATTTATTTAATTTATAATTTGCCTCTTTTTTGTTTTATTATTATTATTATTATTATTATTATTATTATTATTTGAGACAGAATCTCACTCTGTCGTCCAGGCCGGAGTGCAGTGGCACAATCTTGACTCACGGCAACCTCTGTCTCCCTGGTTCAAGCGATTCTTTGCCTTGGCCTCCTGAGTAACTGAGATTACAGGTGTGCACCACTATACCCAGCTAATTTTTGTATTTTTAGTAGAGACACGGTTTCACTGTGTTGGCCAGGCTGGTTTCGAACTCTTGACCTCAAGTGATCCACTAACCTTGGGCTCCCAAAGTACTGGGCTTCCGGAGGTGGAGGTTGCACTGAGCTGAGATTGCACCACTGTACTCCAGCCTGGCCAACAGAGTGAGACTCTGTCTCAAAATTAAATAAAATAAATAATAAAGAAAAAAATTAATAATAATAATAATAATAATAAAAAGCACTGGGCTTACAGGCGTGAGCCACTGTGCCTGGCCTATGTTTTTCTGTTTTGTTTTTTTTTTTTTTTTGAGACGGAGTCTCGCTCTGCCACACAGGCTGGAGTGCAGTGGCCAGATCTCAGCTCACTGCAAGCTCCGCCTCCCGGGTTTACGCCATTCTCCTGCCTCAGCCTCTGGAGTAGCTGGGACTACAGGCGCCCGCCACCTCGCCTGGCTAGTTTTTTGTATTTTTTTAAATAGAGACGGGGTTTCACCGTGTTAGCCAGGATGGTCTCGATCTCCTGACCTCGTGATCCGCCCGCCTCGGCCTCCCAAAGTGCTGGGATTACAGGCTTGAGCCACCGCGCCCTGCCTGTTTTTTTTTTATTTTAAGCAGAGTCTTGCTCTGTTGCCCAGTCTGGAGTGCAGTAGGTGCCACAATGCCAACCTCAACCTCCTGGGCTCCAGTGATCCTCCAGCCTCAGGCTACTGAGTAGCTGATATTACAGGCATGTGCCAACACACCCGGTTAATTTTTAAATTATTATTATTATTTTTTGTAGAGACAGAGTCTCACTATGTTGCTCAGGCTGGTCTTAGACTTCTGAGCTCAAGCGATCCTCCCCATTCAGCCTCTCAGTGCTGGGATTACAGGCGCGAGCCACCGTGCCTGGCTAATTTTAAAAATATATATATAAATAGGCCGGGCGCGGTGGCTCAAGCCTGTAATCCCAGCACTTTGGGAGGCCGAGACGGGTGGATCACGAGGTCAGGAGATCGAGACCATCCTGGCTAACACGGTGAAACCCCGTCTCTACTAAAAAATACAAAAAACTAGCCGGGCGAGGTGGCGGGCGCCTGTAGTCCCAGCTACTCGGGAGGCTGAGGCAGGAGAATGGCGTAAACCTGGGAGGCGGAGCTTGCAGTGAGCTGAGATCCGGCCTCTGCACTCCAGCCTGGGCGACAGAGCAAGACTCCGTCTCAAAAAAAAAAAAAAAAAAAAAAAATATATATATATATATATATATAAATAGAGATGGTGGTCTTGCTATGCAAAACAGATGTTAACATGTGAAGAAGTGCTGCCAACAGGGTGCGGTGGCTCACGCCTGTAATCCCAGCACTTTGGGAGGCCGAGGTGGGTGGATCACAAAGTCAGGAGATCGAGACCATCCTGGCTAACACAGTGAAACCCTGTCTCTACTAAAAATAGAAAAAATTAGCTGGGCGTGGTGGCGGGGGCCTGTAGTCCCAGCTACTCGGGAGGCTGAGGCAGGAGAATGGCGTGAATCCGGGAGGCGGAGCTTGCAGTGAGCCGAGATGGCGCCACTGCACTCTAGCCTGGGCGGCAGAGTGAGACTCCGTCTCAAAAAAAAAAAAAAAAAAAGAAGTGCTGCAATGAATTGTTTTGATGAGAAGAATCACCACTGAAAATGTATTGTATTTCTACTTTTTATTTTCTTTTTCTTCTGCCTAAGCTGGTCTCAAATTCCTGAGCTCAAGCAATTCTCCAGCCTCAAACTCCTAAAGTGCTGGGATTATAGGTAAGGCCACCATGCCTGGCCTTTTTGTTTAAGGTACCTTACCCACATACAAAACAAGTAGTTTGAAAGAGTTGTATGAGTTAAATCATTGTATGAATTTAAACATTTGAGAAAAACAGATGCTAACATGTAAAGAAGTGCTGCAATGAATAGTTTTGATGAGAGTAATCAGTACTGAAAATTTATTGTATTGACACTTTTTATTTTACTTTATCTTATTTTATTATTATTATTTTTTTTTTTTTGAGACAGAGGCTCGCTCTGTCGCCCAGGCTGGAGTGCAGTGGCGCGATCTCGGCTCACTGCAAGCTCCACCTCCCGGGTTCACGCCATTCTCCTGCCTCAGCCTCCAGAGTAGCTGGGACCACAGGCGCCCACCACCGTGCCTGGCTAATTTTTTGTATTGTTAGTAGAGACGGGGTTTCACCGTGTTAGCCAGGATGGTCTCCATCTCCTGACCTCGTGATCCACCCGCCTCGGCCTCCCAAAGTGCTGGGATTACAGGCGTGAGCCACCACGCCCGGCCGTTCTTTTTATTTTTTTGAGACAGAGTCTCACTCTCTCACCTAGGCTGGAGTCCTGTGATGCGATCTCAGCTCTCTGCAATCTCCACCTCCCTGGTCCAAGAGATTCTCCTGTCTTAGCCTCTTGAGTTATAGTTTTTGTTTTCCAAGTTATTCCTGATAAGCATGAATAACTTTTACAACAGGGAAATACTATTTTAAACTTAATTAAAATAATAACTCCTTTTATTATTTTTCAATTTTCTACTTGTTTTTTTTTTTTTTTTTTTTTTTTTTTGAGATGAAGCCTCCCTCTTGTCCCCCAGGCTGGAGTGCGATGGCATGATCTGGTCTCACTGCAACCTCTGCCTCCCGGGTTCAAGGGATTCTCCTGCCTCAGCCTCCTGAGTAGCTGGGACTACAGGCATGAGCCACTACACCTGGCTAATTGTCGTATTTTTAGTAGAGAAGGGGTTTCACCATGTTGGCCAGGCTGGTCTTGAACTCCTGACCTCAGGTGATCCACCTGCCTCGGCCTCCCAAAGTGCTGGGATTACAGGTATGAGCCACTGCACCGGCTACTTTTTGAATTTTTGTATATAAGTATGTATTATATTTAAGCCTTTTATAAATTTGAATTTCAAACATGAAGGAAGGGTTCTGCATCTATTAGCTGTCTCTGTGTACTCCCTGGTTAGGTGATCATGGTGTCTTCTCTGCCAGGTAAGCATCTCCCTGGTTACCTCTGTGTGTCCTGCATATTCAGAATCCCTAAGTACCACCCAGAAGCTTTTTTTGAAGAGTAGGAACAAGTCAAGACTGGCTGCCCTTTGGTGTTTTGATTTCACCATGGGAAGCCTGCATCACGTTGCTAGTTATTTGTGCACAGCCATCTACCCTGCACTGGACAGAGCTGCCCTGAACTGTGTCAACAGGCCGAGCAGGTTTGTCAGCGGCTGCTGATACTCAGTGGTACAGAACATTGCTTGAAGCTGAGCTTCCAAGGACAACCCACTCGCTGCCACCCTGTTTCCCACGCAGCAGTTGTGCATGTGTGCTCCTCTTAGTCATCCTCCTCGTGTTGCGCTCAGCCAATGGAATTGCAAAATATTTAGCTCCTGTGCAGGTAAACCAGTTATGTTCTTCCACCTTTCTTGTTGTTGATCTTGTCTTGTTTATTAAGTAAGTATGACTCAAGAATGAAGCTGATGAAACTGTTAAAGAAATTAGATATGAAGTCCAGGGAAGGCAGAAGTCATACAAGCATAAAACCGAATAAAATCTTATCTGGGCTGGGCGTGGTGGCTCATGCCTGTCATCTCAGCACTTTGGGAAGCTGAGGTGGGTGGATCACAAGGTCAGGAGTTTGAGACCACCCTGGCCAACATGGTGAAACCCCATCTCTACTAAAAATGCAAAAATTAGTCGGGTGTGGTGGAGAGCGCCTGTAGCCCCAGCTACTAGGGAGGCTGAGGCAGGAGAATCGCTTGAACCCAGGAGGCGGAGGTTGCAGTGAGCCAAGATCCCGCCACTTCACTCCAGCCTGGGCGACAGGGTGACATTCCATCTCAAAAAGATGAAAACAAAAACAAAGAAACAAACAAAACAACAAAAACAACAAAAAAACAAACAAAAAACCTTATCTGGGCTCTATGGATCTTTAACATAGTCTGAAATTATATGTTGGCTATGTTGACACCATGCATACGGTATCTCTGCCAGCTCCCCCAAAGACAACCTGGTCCTTCCTCAGACTGTTTTCTACCTAGGTCTTTGGTGTACGCTTGGGCCCTGATTAAGTTCAGGGACTGGTTTTCAAATCTGTATTGCTTGCTCACGATTGTCCTTGGCTTTATGGATTTTTCCTGGCATATTTTGTCATGTCTCCTACATTTTTTTAAAATAGACCTTTTTTTTGGAGCAGTTATTTTTCAGACTTTATTTTTTTAAAACAGTTTTAAGTTCACAACAAAGTTGAGCAGAAGGTACAGTGACTTCCTATATACCCTCATCCCCTGCATGTGTATCCGTAGACTCCCATGTTATCAACTTCATCCACCAGAGGGGTGCATTTGTTACCATCAATTAACCAACACTGACACATCTCTACCGCCCAGAGTCCATGGTTTCCATTAGGGTTCACTCTTTTTTTGTTGTTTTTTTTGGGGACAGAGTCTCGCTGTGTCTCCCAGGCTGGAGTGCAGTGGCACGATCTCAGGTCACTGTAAACTCTGCCTCCAGGGTTCAAGCAATTTTCCTGCCTTAGCCTCCTGAGTAGATGGGATTACAAGCACATGCCACCACACCTAGCTAATTTTTGTGTATGTGTGTGTATATATATACACACACACATATATATGTGTATATATATATATATATATATATATTTTTTTTTTGAGACAGGATCTTGCTCTGTTGCCCAGGCTGGAGTGCAGTGCTGTGATCTTGGCTCACTGCAACCTCCACTTCCTGGGTTCAAGCGATTCTTCTGCCTTAGCCTCCTGAGTAGCTGGGACTACAGGCACGTGCCACCACTCCTGGCTAATTTTTGTATTTTTAGTAGAGATGGTGTTTCACCATATTGGCCAGGCTGGTCTCGAACTCCTGACCTCGTGATCTGCCTACCTCCACCTCCCAAATGCTGGGATTACAGGCATGGGCCACTGCACCTGGCCAATTTTTGTATTTTTAATAGAGACAGGGTCTCACCATTTTGGCCAGGCTGATCTTGAACTCCTGACCTCAAGTGATCTGCTCGCCTTGGTCTCCCAAAGTGCTGGGATTACAGACATGAGCTACCATGCCTGGCCTCCATTAGAGTTCATTCTTGATGTACATTCTATGGATTTGGAAAAATGTATAATAACATCGATACACCATTATAATATCATATTAAGTAGTTTCACTGTCTTAAATTTTTTTTTTTTTTTTTTTTTTTTGTGACTGGGCCTCACTCTGCTGCCCAGGCTGGGCTCTGCCTCCTGGGCTGAAAAGGTCCTTCCACCTTAGCCTCCTGAGTAGCTGGGACTGAGTGCATGCCACCACACCTGGCTAGTTTTTGTAATTTTTTTTTTATAGAGATGGGGTCTCACTATGTTGCCCAGGCTGGTCTTGAACTCCTGAGCTCAAGTAACCTGTGGGCCTCAGCTTCCCAAAGTGCTGGGATTACAGACGTGAGCCATCACACCTGGCCTTAGTTTTTCTTTCTTTTTTTTTGAGACAGAATCTCGTTCTGTCACCCAGGCTGGAGTGCAGTGGCATGATCTCGGCTCATTGCAACCTCCGCCTCCTGGGTTCAAGTGATTCTCCTGCCTCAGCCTCCTGAGAAGCTGGGACTGCAGGCACCCACCACCACGCCCAGCTTATTTTTTTTGTATTTTTAGTAGAGACGGGGTTTCACCGTGTTAGCCAGGATGGTCTCGATCTCCTGACCTCGTGATCCGCTTGCCTTGGCCTATCAAAGTGCTGGGATTACAGGCGTGAGCCACTGCTCCCGGCCCCAGTTTTTCTTTTTTGTAGTACATCATGTGGTCAGAAGCACACAGTTTAGAGTCTTGATAGATTGGGTTCTTTTCACTTCCTAGGTTGATGCAAAAGTTACTGCGGTTTTTGCCATTGAAATGACATTTAAGTTTCCTCCATTTCTTTTCATGGTTTGATAGCTCCTTTCTTTTTAGAACTGAGTAATATTCTGCTGTGTGGATGTACCAGTTTATTCTCCACTCCCTACTGAAGGACATCTTGGTTGTTTCCAAGTTTTAGTATTTACGAGCAAAGCTGCTATAAACATCCCCGTGCAGGTTTTTGCATGGACAGAAGTTTTCAACTCCTTTGGGTAAATACAAAGAAGCTGGATCACAGGATCAAATGATAAGATAATGTTTCTTTTTTAATTTTTCTTTTTTGAGATGGAGTCTTGCTCTGTTGCGCAGGATGGAGTACAATGGCCTGACCGCGGCTCACTGCAACCTCTGCCTCCTGGGTTCAAACGATTCTCCTGCCTCAGCCTCCTGGGTAGCTGGGATTACAGGCGCCCGCCATCACGCCCGGCTAATTTTTTGTATTTTTAGTAAAGATGGGGTTTCACTGTGTTGCCCAGGGTGGTCTTGAACTCCTGAGCTCAGGCAATCCACCCACCTCAGCCTCCCAAAGTGTTAGAATTACTGGTGTGAGCCGCCGTGTCCGGCCCAAATGGTAAGATAATGTTTTGTTTTGTAGGAGACTGCCGGACTGTTTTCCAGCATGATGGTACCATTTCCTATCCGCACCAGCAATGAATAAGAGTTCCTGCTGCTCCACATTCTGTCAGCATTTCGTGTTGTCAGTGAACTTTGGCCACCCTAAAAGGTCTGTAGTGGTATCTTCTTGTTGTTTAATTTGCATTTCCCTGATGACATATGATGTGGAACATCTATTCATATGATTATCAACCATCTGTATACCTTCTTTGGTGAGGTATTTGTTATGGTCTTTGGTCCATTTTTAAATTGGGCTGTTTGTTTTCTAATTGTTGAGTTCTTCTTATTTTATTTTATTTTATTTTTTTGAGACGGAGTTTCGCTCTTGTTGCCCAGACTGGAGTGCAGTGGCGCAATCTCGGCTCACCACAACCTCTGCCTCCCAGGTTCAAGCAATTCTCTGCCTCAGCCTCTGGAGTAGCTGGGATTATAGACATGCACCACCGTGCCCAGTTAATTTTTTTTTTTTTTTTTTTTTTTTTTTTTTTTGAGACGGAGTCTCACTCTGTCGCCCAGGCTGGAGTGCAGTGGCGCGATCTCCACTCACTGCAAGCTCCGCCTCCCGGGTTCACGCCATTCTCCTGCCTCAGCCTCCCGAGTAGCTGGAACTACAGGCGCCCGCCACCGCGCCCGGCTAATTTTTTTTGTATTTTTAGTAGAGACGAGATTTCACCATGTTAGTCAGGATGGTCTCGATCTCCTGACCTCGTGATCCGCCTGTCTCGGCCTCCCAAAGTGCTGGGATTACAGGCGTGAGCCACCGCGCCCGGCTGTTTGTTTTTTTTGAGACGGAGTCTCCCTCTGTCTCCCAGGCTGGAGTGCGGTGGCGGGATCTCGGCTCACTGCAAGCTCTGCCTCCCGGGTTTACACTATTCTCCTACCTCAGCCTCCCGAGTAGCTGGGACTACAGGCACCTGCCACCTTGCCCGGCTAGTTTTTGTTTTTGTTTTTGTTTTTGTATTTTTTAGTAGAGACGGGGTTTCACCGTGTTAGCCAGGATGGTCTCGATCTCCTGACCTCGTGATCCGCCCGTCTCGGCCTCCCAGAGTGCTGGGATTACAGGCTTGAGCCACCGCGCCCAGCAATTTTGTGTTTTTAGTAGAGACGGGGTTTCTCCATGTTGAGACTGATCTCGAACTCCCGACCTCAGGTGATCCGCCTGCTTCAGCCTCCCAAAGTGCTGGGATTACAGGCGTGAGCCACTGGGCCCAGCCTCTAATCATTGAGTTCTAAGCCCAGCCTCTAATCATTGAGTTCTAAGAGCTCCTTGTATATTTTGGATAACAATCCTTTATCAGACATGTCTTTTGTAAATTTTTTTTTCAGTCTGTGACTTGTCTTCTCATTCTTTTGATGGTATCTTTCTCAGAGCAGACGTTTCTAATTTTCATGAAATTTTTAAATTTTCATAATCATCAATTATGCCTTTCATGAATCATGACTTTGGTGTCAATGACTACAAAGTCATTGCAAAACCCAAGTCACCTAGATTTTCTCTTATGTTATTTTTTGTTTGTTTGTTTTGAGATGGAGTCTTGCTCTGTCACCCAGGCTGGAGTGCAGTGGCGCAATCTTGGTTCACTGCAACCTCCGCCTCCTGGATTCAAGCAATTCTCCTGCCTCAGCCTCCTGAGTAGCTGGGATTACAGGTGTGTGCCATCATGCCCGGCTGATTTTTTTGTATTTTTAGTAAGTACGTGGTTTCGCCATGTTGGTCAGGCTGGTATCAAACTCCTGACCTCATGATCCACCCGCCTTGGCCATCCAAAGTGCTGGGATTATAGGTGTGAGCCACCGCACCTGGCCTGTTGTCGTCCGTGTTTTATAGTTCTGCATGGTTAAGTCTATGATCCATTTTGAATTTATTTTTTGTATAGGATATAAGGTCTATGTCTAGATTCTTTTTTTTTTTTTTTTTTTTGCATATGGATGTCCAGTTGTTCCAGCACCATTTATTGAAAACACTGCTGGGTACAGTGGCTCATGCCTGTAATCCCAACACTTTGGGAGGCTGTGGCAGGAGCATCCCTTGAGCCCAAGGGTTCAAGGCCAGCCTGGGCAATTTGTGAGACCCCCATCTCTACAAAAAATTTTAAAATTACCCAGGCTTGGTGGTGTGCACCTCTGGTCCCAGGTAATCGGGAGGCTAAGGTGAGAGAATCGGTTGAGCCCAGGAGATTGGGGCTGCAGTGAGTTGTGACTGTGCCACTAGACTCCAGCCTGGATGACAGAGTGAGACTGTCTCAGAAAGAAAAGAAAAGAAAAAAAAGAAAAGAAAAGAGAAAAGGGCCGGGCGCGGTGGCTCAAGCCTGTAATCCCAGCACTTTGGGAGGCCAAGACGGGTGGATCACGAGGTCAGGAGATCGAGACCATCCTGGCTAACATGGTGAAACCCCGTCTCTACTAAAAAATACAAAAAACTAGCCGGGCGACGTGGCAGGCGCCTGTAGTCCCAGCTACTCGGGAGGCTGAGGCAGGAGAATGGCGTGAACCTGGGAGGCGGAGCTTGCAGTGAGCTGAGATCCGGCCACTGTACTCCAGCCTGGGTGATAGCGAGACTCCGTCTCAAAAAAAAAAAAAAAAGAAAAGAAAAGAGAAAAGAAAAGAAAAGAAGACACTCCGTTGTATTGCCTTTGCTCCTTTGAAAAAGATCCTTTAACTATATCCATGCTTGTCTGTCTGGGCTGTCTGTTCAGTTCCAGCTATCTGCTTTTCTGTTCTTTTAGCAATACCACACTGCCTTATAGTAAGTCTCTAAATTGGGTAATGTCAATCCTCTGACTTTCTCCTTCTCCTTCAATATTGTGTTGGCGGACTGGGCACAGTGGCTCACACCTGTAGTCCCAACATTTTGGGAGGCTGAAATGGACAGATCACATGAAGCCAGGAGTTCAAGACCAGACTGGGCAACATGGCAAAACGCCGTCTCTACAAAAATAAGCCAGACATGGTGGTGTGCACCTGTAGTCCCCGCTGCTTGGGAGGCTGAGGTGGGAGGTCACTTGAACCCAAGAGGTGGAGGTTGCAGTGAGCCGAGATTGCACCACTGCATTCCAGCCTGGATGAGAAAGCCAGATCTTGTCTCAAAAAAAGCCAAAAACAAACAAACAAAAAACTTCTTTACAGTTAACACTCCCACTAACAATATACGAAAGCTCCAGTTGCTCCATATCTTTGCTAATATTTGGTGCTGTCAATCTTTTTCATTTGATAGTATTGCATTGTGGTTTTAATTTGCATTTCCACAATAGCTTCTGATTTTTAGCATCTTTTCATGTAGTTATTTCCCTTTCACATATGTTTGTTTGTGAAATGTTCCTTCAAATATTTTGTCCAGTTTTATAAAAAGCTGTTTTAATTAAATTAATTAATTAATTTAGAGACAGGATCTCGCTCTTTCACTCAGGCTGGAGTGCAGTGGCATGATCATAGCTCACTGTAGCCTCGAACTCCTGGGCTTAAGCAATCCTCTTGTCTCAGCCTCCCAATATTGTGTTGGCGGGCCAGCTTGTATTGAGCTGGGATCACAGGTGCATGCCACCATGCCTGACTACTTTTTTAATATTTTGTAGAGGAAGGGGTCTCGCTATGTTGCCCAGGCTGATCTCAAACTCCTGTGTGCAAGCAATCTTCCCGCCTCAGCCTTCCAAAGTGCTAGGCTTCAGGTTTTAATTGGGTTTTGTGTTTTTATAGAGTTATAAGTATGACATTCTTTATACATTCTGAATATGAGTTGCTTGTCAGATATACATCTACACACATTTTTTATTTTGAAGTAATTTTAGACTTCCAAAATGTTGCAAAAATGGTACTAGGAATTCCCATAGTCCCTTTACCCACATTCCCCAAATGTTAATGTTTTATCCTATTTGCTTTATCAGTTATTCCATCTATAAATATGTACATACTTATATATGTGCACATATGTATAAACAAAATGTTTAATATGTTCGAGAGTAAATTGCAGACAGGATGCCCTTTTACCTCTAAATCCTTCAGAGTGTATTTCCTTTTAAAAAATATATCCTAGCTGGGCATAGTGATGTACCTCCGTAGCCCCAGCTGCTCAGGAGGCTGAGGCAGGAGGATGGCTTCAGCAGAGGAGTCCAGCCTGGGCAATATAGCAAGACCCTGTCTCTAAAAAAAATAAAATAAAATAACAATTTTTTAAGTAATTAAAAATTTAGGTGGCCGGGCGTGGTGGCTCAAGCCTGTAATCCCAGCACTTTGGGAGGCCGAGACGGGCGGATCACTAGGTCAGGAAATCGAGACCATCCTGGCTAATACGGTGAAACCCTGTCTCTACTAAAAAATACAAAAAACTAGCCGGGCGAGTTGGTGGGTGCCTGTAGTCCCAGCTACTCGGGAGGCTGAGCCAGGAGAATGGCGTAAACCCGGGAGGCAGAGCTTGCAGTGAGCTGAGATCCGGCCACTGCACTCCAGCCTGGGCGACACAGCGAGACTCTGTCTCAAAAAAAAAAAAAAAAAAAAAAAAATTTAAAAAGTACATCCTGTTCATAACAGTGATAATTATGCACATCGGGAAACTATTAATATAATAGTATTATCTAAACTTTGACCTTCTTCATATTTCACCAGCTGTCTCATCAGTGTTCTCTGTTTGGTACTATCTGGGATCACACGCTGTATTCAATTATGTCTCTTTAGTCTCCTGTAATCTGGAACAGTTTCTCGTATTTCTTTGTCCTTTACAACCTTGATACTTTTGAAGGGAGTAAGCCACCTGTTTTGCAGAATTTCCCTCATTTTGTATTTGTCTGATCTTCCTGCAGGATTAGATTGAAGATACGCTTTTTTTTTTTTTTCAGGAATACCACAGAAGAGAGATTGGGTCCTTCTCAGTGCAGCCTGTCATGATACATGTGATGTCCATCAGTCCCGTTACCGGTGATATTAACTTAGGTCACACGGTTAAAAGTGGAATCTGCCAGATTTCTCCACCGTGAAGTTCCTGTTTTTCTCTTTCTAACTAATAGGCATCTATTCGATATATGTTTTGCAAATTTTTTTCAGTCTGTGGCTTGCTTATTTTTTTCTTTTTCTTTCCTTTTTTTTAGATGGAGTCTCACTCTGTCGCCCAGGCTGGAGCTCAGTGGCACAATCTTGGTTCACTGAAACCTCTGCCTGCCGGGTTCTAGTGATTCTTCTCCCTTAGTCTTCTGAGTAGCTGAGATTACGGGCACCCACCACCACGTCCGGCTAATTTTTGTATTTCCTGTAGAGATGGGATTTCATGATGTTGGTCAGGCTGGTCTCAAACTCCTGACCTCAGGTCATCCACCTGCCTTGGCCTCCCAAAGTGCTGGGATTACAGGCATGAGCCACTGCACCCAGCCCACTTACTCTTTTCTTAACAGTTTCTTTTGATGAGTGGAAGTTTTTTATTTTGATGAAATCTAAATTGATAAGTTTTGGTTTTTTGTAATTATTGTTTTCTCTGTCTCCTCTAAGATGTATTTGCCTACCCTTAAATCCCAAAGATATTCTCTTGTGGTTTTCTCTAGATGTTTCACTGTACAGTACTAAAACTGAAGAGTTTTAGGTCTCTAATCCATCTCAAATTAATCTTTGTGAATGGTGTGGGGTATGTGGTCAAAGTTCACTTTTTCTCCATATGTTAGTTTGATTTTTTTTTTTTTTTTTTGAGACAAGGTCTTACTGTGTTGCCCACGCTGAAGTGCAGTGGCACAATCACAGCTCACTGCAGCCTCGACCTCCCTGGGCTCAGGTGATCCTCCTGCCTCAGCCTCCTGAGTATCTGGGACCACAGGCAGACGTCACCATGCTTAACTAATTTTTATTTTTGTTTTTGTAGAGACAGGGTCTTACTATGTTGCCCAGACTGGTCTCGAACTCCTAAGTTCAAGTGATCTTCTTGCCTCAGCCTGCTAAAGTGCTGGGATTACAGACATGTCCATGCCTGGTCTTTCCCCAGATCTGGGTATCTAGTTGTTCCAGCACCGTTGGTTGAAAAAACTCCTTTCCCCACTAGATTTCTTGTTACCTTTGTTGAAAATCAAATGACTGCAATGTGGGTCTCTTTTTCAGTTCTCTGCTATCTTTCATTGATCTATTTGATTACTCTTATGTCTAGGCCCAATTTTTACACAAGTTATATACTGGCCAGCTCAACATAACTTCTCTATGCCTCACTTTCCCCACTTGCACAATGAATTATTATACCTATAAAAAATACCTGTAAAAATACAAAAATTAGCCAGGCATGGTGGTGGGTGCCTGTAATCCTAGCTACTCAGTAGGCCGAGGCAAGAGAATTGCTTGAACCCGGGAGGCGGAGGTTGCAGTGAGCCGAGATCGCGCCATTGCACTCCAGCCTGGGCAACAAAAGCCAAACTCCGTCTCAAAAAAAAAAAAAAAATTAAAAAATATCATGATTCGGCTGAGCGTGGTGGCTCATGCCTGTAATCCCCAGCACTTTGGGAGGCCGAGGGTGGTGGATCACCCAAGGTCAGGAGTTCAAGACCAGCCTGGCCAACATGGCAAGACCCTGTTTCTACTAAAAATACAAAAATTAGCTGGGCATGGTGGCGGGTGCCTGTAATCTCAGCTACTTGGGAGGCTGAGGCAGGAGAATCGCTTGAACTGGGGAGGCGGAGGTTGCAGTGAGCCGAGATCGCACCATTGCGCTCCAGCCTGGGCGACAAGAGCAAAACTCCATCTCAATAAAACGAAGAAAAAGAAAAAAAAAATTCATGATTCTCCTATCCAAGACCTCACAAAAAAAAAAAAAAAAAAAAAAAAATCCCATGATTCTTGGTTCTTAACACTGCAACCACTCTATTTGTGCCAACTATTTTTGATACTGATTTGATAGCTTGCTAGTTTTAAAACAAGTTTTATTACTGTGAGGATCTGCCTGATTTCCCTTTTTCCCATAAGGCTGTTATCTTATCTCGGAAGAGTGGCTCCCATTTCTTCAATGTTGACTTGAGTTGGTAACCTACCCTGCTGTGTCCACCGATTTCTCTGGCAGGAATGTTTTGTAAACAGAGAAGCCTACCTAATGGTAGGACCGGCTATGACAGTTTAGTGTTCTGCAAATAGGGTCACCATATACTTTATCTGTACTTTAGTACTTTATACTTTTATATATACATATACTAGGGCACATTTGTGACTGAAAAGGGCTATTATTATTATTATTATTATTTTGAGACAGAGTCTCGCTCTGTCACCCAGGCTGGAGTGCAGTGGCGTGATCTTGGCTCACTGCAACCTCCGCCTCCTGGATTCAAGTGACTGTCCTGTCTCAGCCTCCTGGGTAGCTGGGATTACAGGCATGTGCCACTATGCCCGACTAATTTTTGTATTTTTAGTAGAGATGAAATTTCACCATGTTGGCCAGGCTGGTCTCGAATTCCGGACCTCAAGTGATCCATCCGCCTCAGCCTCCCAAAGTGCTGGAATTACAGGCATGAGCCACCACGCCTGGCTGAAAGGGGTTATTATTAATGTTATTTATAACTCTGCCAGGACAACAGGTATAAACCAGCACTGCCCTGGGATGGATAGTGGGCCTGTCAATAAACCTCTTAGAACTCAACCAAAACCATTTGTTAACAGTCATTTTTCAAATACCTAAGTGCTAAGCATTGTCATAGGTGCTGGAGATTCTGAGACAAATAAACTGCAGTTCTTGCCCTAAGGAGCTTTTAGCATAACTGGGGAATCAAACAACAGACAATTACAATAGAGTTTTTCATTTCCATGGTAGGCATTTGCACAGAGTTCCTTATGAAGCAGGCAGAAAACCAAGGATGATTATAGGAGGTGGCAAAGGGTAAGTTGAGGAAGGCTTTTGGTTACTAGATGAACAGTTAGGATAATCACAATAACAGTATTAATAACAATAAGTTAGATTTGCAAAACCCTTTAAATTGCCAAGAATTAGGACATTTGCACAGAAGAAAACAGAGAGCCCCACAGTTGGCAAAGCTGGAAGAAATGACAACAGAAATTCATAAAAGATCTGAGCATTCAGCTCCTCCTGCAATTTCCACAGAGGCCAATCAACAGCTGCTCCCCAGGGCTGGGCTCTCCACCCACTTCTCTTTCTTCATTCCGCCTGGATAAGCTTATCCACACCCAGGGCCTCAAAGGACAGCTCCTGGCTGATGCCTCTTGAATGTGCATGCTGGCCCTGGGCTTTCTGCTGACTGGGGGTCTGAATATTCCCCTGCTCACTGACCAGCCCCACGGCGCTCAGACACAACACGTCTGTTTGCATTTCTCCCCGTCTCCATCTGCTCTCCTGCGTTCTCTATTTCACAGACTGACCTCTCTGTCCACCCTATTGCTTACATATCAGAAACCTAGGAATTATCCTATAGAGCTCCTTCTTAGCTCCATGGCCTTCTGAATCTACCTTTTATATCTCCTGAGCCTGTCCCCTCCCCTCTGTTCCCACTCTCACTTGGTGGTGGCTCTTGTCACTTCCAACCTGGATTATTGCTGCAGCCTCCTCACTCTTCTGCCCGTGGCCAGTCTGATCCCATCCAGTCTGTCCTCTCTCCCACACCCAATGTGAGTTTCTTTAAAATGCACATCTAAGTGACTCACTCCCCTGCTTAAAACCCTTCACTGACTCCCCACATTAGCTTAGCGGCTAGGGCCCTTGTCAGTAAGCACCATCCATGCCTGTCTCTGGCCTTGTTCCACACTCATACAGTTTTCACTAGTCTAGCCATTCAAAATCACTTGTCCTTCCTCCTGAGTCAAGCTGTTCACACCTCCACACCACTGCACTTGCTGTTCCCTTTGTTCTCGCACCTCCCTCCCTCCAGAATCCACTTGCCCCTGCTGAAAAAGCCCTTTGGAAGTCACTCCTCTAAGTTTCAAGAACACACCTTTTCCATAGCACATTTGAGTGTCTGTCTCTCTCTCCCACAAGCCCAGGGCTTCTCAACCCAGCACTATTGACATTTTGGGCTTAAACTTGCTTGTGTAGTGAGGACTTCCATGTGCATTGTAGGATGTTTGACAGCATCCCTGGCTTCTAACCACTACATGCCAGTATGCCATTGGCAACCCCCCCCCCCCCCCAGCCAAAACATGTCTGTAGACATTGCCGAACGTCCCTGGAGAGTAAAATCATCCCAGTTGAAAACCACTGCACCAGACTGTGAGCTCCAATGATACAGAAACCAAATCTTACTTGATTCACATCCTTAGTACTTCCCATGGTGCCTAAGAGGCACTAGACATTCAATAAATTGTATGTCATGAGAGAAAGAGAGAAGAAATGACAGTTAAATGGTACAACCTCTAGGGAAGGCTGTTTAGTGATACCTAAAAAAATCACTAGTGGCCGGGCGCGGTGGCTCACGCCTATAATCCCAGCACTTTGGGAGGCTGAGGCGGGCAGATCTTGAGGTCAGGAGATCAAGGCCATCCTGGCTAGCACGGTGAAACCCCGTCTCCACTAAAAATACAAAACATTAGCTGGGTGTGGTGGCAGGCGCCTGTAGTCCCAGCTACTCGAGGGGCCGAGGCAGGAGAATGGCGTGCACTTGGGAGGTGGAGCTTGCAGTGAGCCGAGATCACGCCACTGCACTCCAGCCTGGGCGACAGAGCAAGACTCCGTCTCAAAAAAAGCGGCGGCGGCTCCTGCGGCGGTGGCCGGCTGTTGGGTGTGGAGTTTCCCTGCGCACCTCGGGTCCGACCCTTTGAGTGTTCTGCTCCCGCGCCAGCCTACCTCGCTCCTCGGCACCATGACCACGACGACCACCTTCAAGGGAGTCGACCCTAACAGCAGGAATAGCTCCCGGGTTTTGCGGCCTCCAGGTGGTGGATCCAATTTTTCATTAGGTTTTGATGAACCAACAGAACAACCTGTGAGGAAGAACAAAATGGCCTCTAATATCTTTGGGACACCTGAAGAAAATCAAGCTTCTTGGGCCAAGTCGGCAGGTGCCAAGTCTAGTGGTGGCAGGGAAGACTTGGAGTCATCTGGACTGCAGAGAAGGAACTCCTCTGAAGCAAGCCCCGGAGACTTCTTAGATCTGAAGGGAGAAGGTGATATTCATGTCTTGCTCTGTCGCCCAGGCTGGAGTGCAGTGGTGCGATCTCGGCTCAATGCAACCTCCGTCTCCCAGGTTCAAGCGATTCTCCTGCCTTAGCCTCCCGAGTATCTTGGACTACCGAAAATGTGGACACAGACTTGCCAGGCAGCCTGGGGCAGAGTGAAGAGATGCCGGTGCCTGCTGCGCCTGTGCCTAGCCCAGTGGCCCCCGCCCCAGTGCCATCCAGAAGAAATCCCCCTGGCGGCAAGTCCAGCCTCGTGTTGGGTTAGCTCTGACTGTCCTGAACGCTGTGGTTTTGTGTTTTCTCCATGCTTGTGAACTGCACAACTTGAGCCTGACTGTACATCTCTTGGATTTGTTTATTAAAAAGAAGCACTTTATGTTAAAAAAAAAAAAATCACTAATGAGTACACCATTTGATCTAGCAATTCTTCTAGGAGTTTCTTCTACAGCTAGACTCATACACAGGCAAAATGATAAATGTTCCAAGTTATTTTGTTTGGATAACAAAAATCTGGAAGCCTACTAGTCCATCAGAGGGAGTTTTTTTTTTTTTTTTTTTTTTTTTTTTTTTTGACAGAGTCTTGCTCTCTCACCCAGGCTGGAGTGCAGTGGCGTGTTCTCAGCTCACTGCAACCTCTGCCCAGAGGGAGACTTTAAACAAATCATGATCTTTCATATAGCAGAATGCTATGCAGCAGTAAAATGGAATGAGAAATCCTCTATTTCTTATAAGGAAATCTCCAAGAAAAAAAAATTTTTTTTTTTTTTTGAGATGGAATTTTGCTCTTGTTGCCCAGGCTGGAGTGCAATGGTGTGATCTTGGCTCACCGCAACCTTCGCTTCCCGGGTTTAACTGATTCTCCTATCTCAGCATCCCCAGTAGCTGGGATTACAGGCACCCTCCACCATGCCCAGCTATTTTTGTATTTTTAGTAGAGACAGGGTTTCACCATGTTGGCTAGGCTGGTCTCGAACTCCTGACTTCAAGTGATCCACCCGCCTTGGCCTCCCAAAGTGCTGGGATTACAAGGGTGAGCCACCGTACCCAGCCAAACCTCTTTATAAATAACCCAGCCTCAGGTATTCTGTACAGCAGTGTGAGAATGGCCTCATACAACTTATTTGTATATGCATGAAGAAACTCAGGAAGGGTCCCTAAGGTACTAGTAATAGCAGTTGTGTGTGTGTAAGTGTGCTGAGGCTCCAGATGCCATCTGGGCAACAGAAGGACAAAGGGTGGGAGGAAGACGTTTCACCATGCATCTGTGTATACCTTTCTTTTTAAAAAAAATTTTTTTTAAATTTTATTCAGACAGTGTCTCACTATGTTGTCCAGGTTGGTCTTGAACTTCTGGGCTCAAGCAATCCTCCCACCTCTGCTTCCTAAAGTGCTAGAATGACAGGAGTGGGCCACTGCACACAGCCAATACAATCTGATTTTTAAATCTTGTAAATGTATTGCCCACTGAAGTAATTATTTTTATAAGAAAGGCAGAACATTGTAGTGGAATTTACATATAATAAAGTCTACAAAATTCTAACTAATAATTAGTTAGGTCAGCAGATAGAATTTCATCACAATAATTATTACCACAAAGAAGAATACTATATTAAAATATAATAAAATCTTTTCCAAACCCAGGCACACTCATGTCCCAGGTGAAGATACTGAATTTGTTTGGTTGTAATAAAGTTTGTTCTAAGAAAGTTTCTGTGCAACAGGTGTCTTGGCTAGTTGGACGTAATGGTCAGTAAGTTGCTCCTTTCCTCTTTCTTTTATCAATGATACCTTCAAGTAGCCATTCCCCTCCACATTCCCCAGTGTTTCCTGGGAAGTTACTCGAGGACACAGCAGCAGATTCTTTAAGGGACTGAAATGAGAAGACACCTCTGTGCTCTACGCAGAGCACGTGCCCCCATGTCTCAATCTTTCCCCGGCTTAAGCTTTTGCTCAGATATCTCCTCATATACTGATAGCCTCTCTAAAACGGATCCCCTTTCTGCCCTCTCTCCGTCCCCTTACACTCGTTCATTTCTCTTTATGTCCCTCCTCATATCTGACAGATGACACATTCGCTTAATCAGTGAGCCTCTTCTTCCACTAGAACAGCACCTGCCCCATAGTGGGCTCTCAGTACATGTTTGTCAAGTGAATAAATGAAGAAGTGCAAAAGAATGAAGAGGCTGCGGCATTCCAGACCATAGGGGACGGTGTAAACAAAACACAGGGTCAAACGAGATGAAGACACGCAGACTTGAAGGAGCCGTGATCACAAGCGTGAACTTGAGATGGGAAGGCTAGAAAACCATCACAATGACATGGAGGTCTGAGGTCTCCTGTGGGCTTCACATTGTGCAGGAGGAATCCTTAAACAGCTCCTAGAGGGCCAGGTGGGTCTGCCCAGCAGAAAGAATGTACACCTTGATTCTGTAATCAGGTCACTGAGTAGGATCAAAAATTCAAGCCAAGGCAGTTGAATACCAGTGCCCTGATATAAATTTACCTTAAAACTCAATAGCCCTCAGATGTCCTTGGAGGATAATGTCCTATTACCCTAATAAATGGGAAGTAGAACTCTCAGTGCTGCTTAAGCCCTGTTTAAATGTCCTTGATTATAATATCCCTTTCCCTACCTTTCTTTGGCCTCAGCTAAAGAGGAGCCTGAAGCTTTCATTAGATTACTCTGGCCTTTCATTAAAGGATCGCTCTGCGGACAGTTGGGGTTTAGCTTACGTTCTTTTCCAGCCACCTGACTGGCAGGTTGAATGGGTTTAATGGATCTAAGATGATGAGAGAGAAGGCTGGTGCTGAATGCATTTAGCCATCTTGTTTCCAGGACAATAATTCGAGTGAAAACCTTCTTGTCATGCTTGACCAGCCTTGTTAGAGGGAGCCAGGCTGGTGTGAAGTCCAGCGCCAAGTATGCACTTGTGCACACACACGCTTGTGACAGCAGAGGCTCATTTTAGAATATCCCTTCCAGGTCTCGGTTCATGGTAACCTGTCATCAGCACTGATGCTTTCAACCTCCCCTGAACTTTTTTATCCCTTGATTTCAGGGGCCCAGCCCTTTACTCTGACTTTAGAGGCAGAATGGGCTGGATTCATGCTGCCTGTGTAGGATTCCAGGCTCTGAGCCTTGCTGTGCGAGCTTGGGCAAGAGGCTTAAGCTCTCTGGCTCTCACTTTCTTCAGGTCATGGTACTTTTTTCATTACATGGTGAGGATCAAATGCATGAATGCATGGACAGCACTTAGGAGGATAGTGCTGGGATCATAAACACTCACCAACATTAGTAATAATTATTTTGTCTTTGAATTCTCTCTCTGGCTCCTTTTTCAGTTCCCTGACTATGACCCCAGATTTGCCTCTTACCTTCTTTCCTCTATGTGTTTTCTTTCTTTTTTTTTTTTTTTTTTTGGAGATGGAGTTTCGCTCTTGTTGCCCAGGCTGGAGTGCAATGGCGCGATCTTGGCTCACTGCAACCTCCAGCAACCTGGATTCAAGTGATTCTCCTGCTTCAGTCTCCCAAGTAGCTGGGATTACAGGTGCCCACCACCAGACCCAGCTAATTTTTTGTATTTTTAGTAGAGACAGGGTTTCATCATGTTGGCCAGGCTGGTCTCAAACTCCTGACCTTGTGATCTGCCCGCCTTGGCCTCCCAAAGTGCTAGGATTACAGGCGCGAGCCACTGAGCCTGGCCTAAGTGTTTTCTTTCTTTTGGTACGTGACCCTCCCCCAACTCACTCGGCTGGCACACAGGGAAAGGGCTTGCACGGGAAGGACTCTGCTGGTTCTGACCTTCCTTCAGAGCTCCGGCCATATATTGAGCGCCTCCCAGATGTTTACTGGGTGGTCCTGACAGCACCAAATCAGCACGGCTACATCCCAGCGCGTGACCTCAGGAAAAGACATTCTTTGATGCTTCCCCAGGCTTCCATGACCAAATAGTTAATGAATCCTTTATAATCCTTTGCTTATCTATACGCTTTCCATTTCTAACGCTACTGCCTAATTTCATCCTCCTTACTTCATACCTGGGCTATTCCCATGACTTCTAGCATCTCCTACCCACACTTCACCACCGACTAATCACAAATCACACAGTAAAGGCCACGTCGTTTTTTTACTCTGAAACCTTAAGATCTCCCACTTGTCTACATTCAAAATTCAAGCTCATAACAGCATTGAAGGCTTTCCTGGCTCTGGTTTTCAACTGTCTCCTCCTCCTGCACCCCTCTGCACACCTCATGTTCTAACCACCTGGACTTCTGCGAGCTCTGTCTTTGCATACATCATCCAGTTTAAAGAGCTCTTTATCCAGCTCTAGTGATGGGAATCCTGCTCATCCTTCAAAGCCCTGTGTACATACTTTTTCAGGAGGCCTTTTCTGACTTCTCACTCCTCTTAGTTCATTTAGACATTCTGCCATTCTAATTACACGTATCACATACTGCCTTGTATTGCAATTATTTGTTTCTGCAGTTTTGCTTTCCTGATGGATAGCAAACTATTTGTGGGCAAGGATCATAGTCTGTGTACATCTTTGCATCAGACTTACCTTTCATATAGCAAATTCTTAATAAATGAATTTGCTATATGAATGATAGTGCTTTCAGCCCAGGTCTATTTGTATCTGTGTGGAATTTTCCCTAAAGATTTGGTGGTAACAAATGTGGCAATCAAGTCATAATCTAAACCAGAAAACACACTTTAGAGAATAATTTAATTTCCTTGGCTCATTAAATCTTGTAATTTGGGAAGTGGCTTCAGTAATGTGGTCATTTTCCTGCTAAGCCCTGAACCCAGACCATCAGTTCATGAGGAGACAACGTGTGGAAATGTTTACCAGCCACTAACTACTGTCTTAGACAGAGTGGTTTTGCTGCCCCTGCAACAACCAATCAATGAATATTGAGTTCGTCGTCTCTGTGCCCAGAAGCTCATATAGGAATTAGGAGAGCTAGGAAAGAGTTTAAGACGTTATCCTTGCATAGAGGTTTTTGGTCTGATTGTGAGACAAGATCAGCGTACTTGAAAGTATTCAAAAATAAGTAAGGCTAATGTGTAGGTATTGGCAGTAAGTGTCAGAGAAATTTAGAGAAATGAAAATAATAACAGTTAACATTTGAGTGCTTAGTATTTGCCAACTTATTATTTCATATAATTTCCCCCCAAATCTTATGAGCAAAGCACTAATATTCTCATTTTATAAATGCAGAAACTTAAGGTAAAGAGGTTAGGTAATTTGACCAAGGTCTAGAAATGCAGCCGGAAAATGCTGCCACTTACCAGATGGGTTTCGAATCCACGCTCTGCGGCCCCCATCCGGACTTCGCTTTCCACAGCCCATCTCTGAAGCTGTGAATTACTCATCTGCACAAAACCTCCACAGTTCTTAGTTCACAGTGAGCAATACTATCCCACTTTGAATAGAAGGCTTTTAAGGGCCTCCACAACATGTCTACAACCTGCCCTTCCAGCCTGATGTCCAGGTACTTCCCACACTGTACTGTGGTTAAAGAGGCATCTCAGATCCCCCTCTTTTCATAAATTCCGATGTTTAGGGCTCTGGGTCTTGGTCAAACACTTTTGGTTGTTAGTAACTGAAACACACACGAATAAACCAAAAAAGGGGGAAAGCTCATTATAAGGATATGAAGAAATCTCATAAAACCAATGGTGGAACATCTGGTCACGCTTCAGAAGGAACGAATTGGAACCCGAGAAATGCTCACGGTTTCCACAGGGTGATGGCCTCCTCTTCTCTGCTGTGAGCCTGGGTTCCGTTCTACCTCTCCCCCACATGCTTGGCACATGGTGGAGGCTCCCTGTCCTATATCCCCAAGTTTAAGTCTTCAGTTGTAGAGCATAACCAGCACCCATGAACCCCAATTCCAAGTTCACAAGTAAGAAGATCTGAGAAGCAGCTTGTGCCTGGTGTCACTTATGGCCAGGGAGGACGGAGTTTTAGCACAGACATGGCGGTTGCAGCCCCTCCCTGTGCGCAGGGGTAAGTGGAGGGGTGCATTTCTTGTAAAAGGCAGCTGAAGATTAATCCAACCAAACAGGCCCACTGCATGCATTCCAGCTTTCCCACCTCACCCCTAGAAAAATCCTGATCCTCCTTCCTTTATTTTTTTCTTTTTTCTTGAGACGGAGTTTTGCTCCTGTTGTCCAGGCTGGAGTGCAATGGCGTGATCTCGGCTCAATGCAACCTCTGCCTCTCAGGTTCAAGCAATTCTCCTGCCTCAGCCTCCTGAAGTGTCTGGGATTACAGGCGTGCACCACCATGCCCAGCTAATATTGTATTTTTAGTAGAGATGGGGTTTCTCCATGTTGGTCAGGCTGGTCTCAAACTCTCTACCTCAGGTGATCCACCTGCCTTGGCCTCCCAAAGTGCTGGGATTACAGCCGTGAGCCACTGCACCCAGCCGATCCTGACCCTCCTTCTAATCCCAGTTCAAATGTCACTCTAAAAATATCTTTTTCCTTCCTTAGGAAGACAAAATGTTGTGTTCTGTCCCACTTTATTTATTTATTTATTTGGAACGAAGTTTCGCTCTTATTGCCCAGGCTGGAGCGCAATGGCGTGATCTCAGCTCACTGCAACCTCTGCCTCCCAGGTTCAAGCGATTCTCCTGCCTCAGCCTCCTGAGTAGCTGGGATTACAGGCACCTGCCACCATGCCGGGCTAATTTTTGTATATTTAGTAGAAACAGGGTTTCACCATGTTGACCAGGCTGGTCTTGAACTTCTGACTTCAGGTGATCCACCTGCCTCGGCCTCCCAAAGTGCTGCGAGCCACCACCCCCGGCTGTCCCACTTTATGACCTTCCTGATCACAGTTCCTTGCACATAACAGTTGCTCGATAAATATAGGTTGCACTGAGTTGAACTACAGTGGCAAAAGAAGGCTTTGTGGGTGGGATCCAGTCTGGGCCTTAACAGGCGATGTGATTTCCATCAAGGGAGGGTGGTGCACCATATCACAGCCAGCAGGGATAATAAGCAGGAGCCTCTGGGGACGGTGGTTCACGCCTGTAATCCCAGCATTTTGGGAGGCCGAGGCGGGTGGATCACGAGGTCAAGAGATTGAGACCATCCTGGTCAACATGGTGAAACCCCGTCTCTACTAAAAATACAAAAAAATTAGCTGTGCATGGTGGCAGGCGCCTGTAGTCCCAGCTACTCCAGAAGCTGAGGCATAAGAATTGCTTGAACCCGGGAGGCAGAAATTGCAGTGAGCTGAGATCGTGCCACTGCATTCTAGCCTGGGACAGAACGAGACTCCGTCTAAAAAAAAAAAGAAAGGCAGGAGCCCAGGAATTGGAGGGCAGCGAAGAGGTAGGTTGTCCAGATGGGAATGTGTGGGCCAGGGATGCTGAGGAGGAGGCTAAGGCTGTGAGAGGCTCTGCACAGAGGCATTGTGCCCAGTGCCACAGGCAACTGAGAGGCAGCATGACAATGGAAAGTGGCTTGGCGAAAGAGAGAGGTGACCAAGGAAGGTTGGTCTGGCTGCACACGGCCAGAGCTGAAAGACAGGGGAAGGTGGTGTTGAGTGGGACGGAGCCCACTTCTGGCAGGAGAGCTGCCAGAAGACAGGGTCAGAGACTCAGACACCCGCAGGTGAGGCCAGGCCTGGGAGTAATGAGAAGGAAAAATCCAAGAGAGATTTCAGACGAAGAAATGGTAGAACTGGGTCTGTCATAGTCCCTGCCACGATTACTGATCACATTCCAGGTTAGAGGCACTTCATAAAAATATTATCTGCACAGTAAGGTAAATTCTGTTGTCCCCTGTTTATGGATGAGGTGACTAAGGCCACACAGACAGTAGGTACTAGAGCCTGGAGTTAAGCCCACACCTGTTTGAATCCAAACTACCTGCTCCTGCCACTCTGCCACACTGGTTGTCATTACTGAATTTCCGCAAAGCTGTTGGTTTGAGACAATGTGACTGCACAGGTGTCTCCTCAAGCTCCATCACATCCCTGAAGCGTGGTCCAACAGAAGACGTGTCCCCAGGTCCGTCCCTTTTCCAGTCAGCTTTTCGTGTTCACGGAGACTGGTGTGTGAGGTTCTCTGAGCAGGGGTCCAACCAATTGTCCTGGCCATGGGCATTGTGGGGCTTTGTAGGAGGCAGGCATGAAGTAGGGGTGAGGTAGGAGTAAGAGAGAAGGGGAGAAGAGTGCGGGAACACCTGAGTGCAGACAGCCTTGTCGGGAGAGGGCCTGCACCTTCGACTGTCAAGAGCTGAAACTTGGGCTTGTGTTCAAGAGCAAGGCCAGTGTGTACATATGCACACATTTGCATGCATACGTAAGTACACACATGCATATACATACGTACGTGTGTGCATATGCATACACATCCATACACGTGCATATATGTGCATGTGTGCGTGCATACACACACGTACACACATACATCTTCGTGCACACACACGTGCATGCATATGTAAGTACACACACATGCATATACATATGTACGTGTGTGCTTATGCATACATATCCATACACATGTACAATATGTGCATGCATACGTAAGTACACACACATGCGTATACATATGTACGTGTGTGCATATGCATACACATCTATACACGTGAACATATATGTGCATGTGTGCGTGCACACACATGTACATACATACATCTTCATGCACACACACATGTGCATGCAGGCACATGTATACACGCATACATACACATGTATTTAAGCCGGAGATTGCACACTGGTGCCCTGAGAGCTGGATATTGGCCCAGATGTGTTTTCTTTGGTCTATATTAAAATTTTTTTTTCTTTTTGAGACAGAATCTTGTCCTGTCACCCAGGCTGGAGTGCAGTGGCTTGATCTCGGCTCACTGCAACCTCCACCTCCTGGGTCCAAACGATTCTCATGCCTCAGCCTCCTGAACAGCTGGGACTACAGGCATGAGCCACTATACCCAGCTAATTGTTGTATTTTTAGTAGAGATGGGGTTTCACCATGTTGGCCAGGCTGGTCTCAAACTCCTGACCTCAAGTGATCCACCCACCTCAGCCTCCCAAAATGCTGGGATTACAGGCATAAGCCATAGTACCCAGCCTGTATTTAAATTTTTTAATATCATTTATTTAACAAACACATGTAGCACTTACTATGAATTCATTTAGTCCTCATAATAGCATCATAAAGTAGGCACTATTAATAGTTTCTTTTACTGATGAGAAAATTTAGGCACAGAGAAGTTAAGTAATTTGCCCAAGGACACAGCTAATAAGAGCCAGGATTTGGACCAGGTGTGGTGACTCATGCCTGTAATCCCAGCATTTTGGGAGGCCAAGGCAGGAAGACCACTTGAGCCCAGGAGTTCAAAACCAACCTGGGCAACATGGTGAGACCTGTCTCTACAAAAAAAAAAAAAAAATATATATATATATATATATATATACACACACACACACACATACACACACACATATATATACACATATATATATATAGATCGATCGATAGATAGATATAGATAGATATATAGATCTCTATATATAGCGGGGCTCCCATTTGAGCCCAGGAATTGGAGGCTGCAGTGAGCTATGATCTCTCCACTGCTCTCTAGCTTGGGCAACACAGCCAGAACCCTGACTCAAAAAAAATAAAAATTAAAAAAAAAAAAAAAAGAGGCAGGATTTGAACCCTAGTCTCCTACTTCTCACTTTTTGCTAAAGTTCTTCTGATCCATTACTGAACTTTAAAAATTAGAGTACTTTATACAATATTCCGATTTTTGGCCTCTCTGAGAGAATTGAGAAATTGAGAAATCTGGCAGCATTGTACCTTTCTCCACATGCAACTCTGTTCGGCCACGGCGTTGGATGGGACATGGACTCTGGTTCATCACAGTTCCCAGCCAGCCCTCAAACATTTGTATTACCTGCCTGCCCCAGCGCCTGTAAGACACCTGTGTTTTATTATTATTATTATTATTATTACTTTTTTGAGACAGAGCTTCCTCTGTCGCCCAGCTCAGTCGCAAAACGGCGTTCCCCTTTCCTTCTTCCTTCTGCCGCACCCCAGGCACCTGCAACCTTATCCCTACCCTGCAGAACAGTCTTCAGAAAATGGTCAGGTCAGCTTTGCAAGGAGAAGATGGAGGCGATTAGTCAAATTACCTCATCTTACTGGGGCTCAAATGCCTCATCGATGAGAGGGGCGAAAGTGATGGGATGTTACTTTCAAGATTGGACTAAAACTCTGGCTCACATCCTGACTGCAAGCTAAGGAGAGGCCACCTAAGCCATGCCTGGATTCCTGACACTTAGAAACAAAGAAAAAGTAAATAATTATTGTTTTAAGCAGCTCAATTTCTTTTTCTTTCCTTCCTTCCTTCCTTCCTTCCTTTTTTTTTTTTTTTGAGATGGAGTCTCGCTCTGTCACCCAGGCCGGAGTGCAATGGCACAATCTCAGCTCACTGAAACCTTTGCCTCCAGGGTTCACGCCATTCTCCTGCCTCAGCACCCCTAGTAGCTGGGATTACAGGCGTCCACCACCACGCTTGGCTAATTTTTGTATTTTTAATAGGGATGGGGTTTCACCATGTAGGCCAGACTGGTCTCAAACTCCCGACCTCAGGTGATCTACCCGCCTTGGCCTCCCAAAGTGCTGGGATTACAGGTGTGAGCCACCGCACCCGGCCTTGCAGCTCAATTTCTAATCATCTGTTGCACAGTAATAGATGACTGATACACTCCGTGAGCTGACAAGATTGACAAGAATGTGATTCCACGTTCTTGGGCCATGGTGGGGAAGGTCTGATGTGCTCTCTGTCTGTTAGTTAGTACTCTCTATTCGAAATGTTAGAACACAGAGGAGAGGAAACAAGTATCAAGAGCAACTTGCCCCAGGTCCTGCAGCTCCTCATTGGTGGACCCAGGATTCAAACCAGGCAGTCTGATTCCAGAGAAAAAGTCCTAGACACTGTTAGCTACTGCTAGTCAACAGCCATCGCCGGCACACTTCTGGCTGATTGCAGAGTAAAGAGACCAGCAAAGACACCCCTAACATATCAGCAAACATTAGGGCTCCCTACTGAGCAAGGCTCTTCAGGCCACCAAAGCTATTTCCACTGCCAGTGTCTAGAACACCCCAGAGAAAGCAGTAGAAAATACTACCTTCATTCTCCAGCTAAGTTTTCTGATACATTTTCCAGATCAACACACAGAGACAATTGATCTCAAACCAGCTTCCTACACTATCGTAGTGAGTTTGGTGTTTCTTTGCTGATAAGGGAACTTTTAAAATGGAGTCATGGGGGCTGGGTGCAGTGGCTGACGCCTGTATTTCCAGCACTTTCGGAGGCTGAGGCCGCTGGATCACTTGAGGTGAGGAGTTCGAGATCAGCCTGGCCAACATGGTGAAACCCCGTCTCCACTAAAAACACAAAAATTAGCCAGGCGTGGTGGCAGATGCCTGTAATCCCAGCTAATCACACCACTGCACTCTAGCCTGGGTGACAAAGTGAGACTCTGTCTCAAAACAACAACAACAACAACAACAACAAAAAGGAGAGTAATGAGACTGTTACCCAGAAACTGCTCCTTCACTTCAAAATTAAAAAACAAACAAACAAACAAAAACTTCAGGTCTGGGCATGGTGAAATCCCACCTGTAATCCCAGCACTTTTAGAGGCCTAGTCAGGCGCATCACTTGAGGTAAGGAGTTTGAGACCAGCCTGGCCAACATGGTGAAATTCCATCTCTACCAAAAAAAAAAAAAAAAAAAAAAAAAAAATTAGCTGGGTGTGATGGCGGGTGCCTGTAGTCCCAGCTCTTTGGGAGGCTGAGGCACGAGAATCACTTGAATACGGGAGTCAGAGGTTGCAGTGAGGTCAGAGGTTGCAGTGAGCCAAGATCGTGCCACTGCACTCCAGCCTGGGTGACAGAGTGAGACTCTGTCTCAACATCAACAACAACAGCAACTTAAAATGCAAACTCAGACACTTTTAGCCGCTTTTATGTATTTTTTCTTTTCTTACATACTAGAGTGTTCCCAGAGAAAACCAAGAGTAACTGATAAACCCTTCTTAATGCACACATCTCCTCACCCTTTCTAATTAAAACTTGGAGCTTCCTAATAACAGGCCCCATAAGTTAAAGTGTCCAGAATTCTTAATCAGAGGCAGAGGCCGGTAAATTATTAGAAGTCATCTTGTTTCTCTTCCAGACATTTGGCCTTTGAAGATGATACCAGACTGTTATCTGAATAAGCAAAAAGCCCCAAAAGCAATTAACCTGGTTCCAAGGAGATGATCAAATGCTAGGAGCAGGCAAGAGATCAACCTGACAGGGTAGAAGAAACTTAAGTCAGAGAAAAGGGAGGCTCCCTGGCTGCCTCATTCTCCCTAGCTGCTCCTGTTCTCCGAAAGTAGCATGCCAGCTTGCATCTGCAGGGTGGTACTGGAAGAGCCTGAGAGCTGTGCACTTGAGCACTGGGCTCCGCAGTGGGGACTGGAGAGGCCTCCAGGGGACCGGGATGCACTGTGCCTCTCAGGTAGTTCAGTAAGCATTTTCCTTAGAATTGAGCTCAATAATCTTAAAAAGTAATGTAATTATTATAAAAATATTAAGCTGTCAGGTGTGGTGGCTCATGCCTGTAATTCCAGCACTTCGGAAGGCAGAGGCAGGTGGATCACTTGAGACCAGCCTGACCCACATGGTGAAACCTGTCTCTACTAAAAATTAAAAAATTAGCCAGGCATGGTGGTGGGCACCTGTAAGCCCAGCTTCCCCGGAGGCTGAGGCACGAGAATCACTTGAACCCAGGAGGCAGAGGCTGCAGTCAGCCGAGATCTCACTACTGCACTCCAGCCCGGGCGACAGAGCCAGACTTTCTTCCCCCAACCTCACAAAAAAAAAAAAGACCGGCCGGGCGCGGTGGCTCAAGCCTGTAATCCCAGCACTTTGGGAGGCCGAGACGGACGGATCACGAGGTCAGGAGATCGAGACCATCCTGGCTAACATGGTGAAACCCCGTCTCTACTAAAAATACAAAAAAACTAGCCGGGCGAGGTGGCGGGTGCCTGTAGTCCCAGCTACTTGGGAGGCTGAGGCAGGAGAATAGCGGGAACCCGGGAGGTGGAGCTTGCAGTGAGCTGAGATCCCGCCACTGCACTCCAGCCTGGGCGACAGAGCGAGACTCTGTCTCAAAAAAAAAAAAAAAAAAAAAAAGACCATATATTTAGGTTCAAGGTACTGTGACAGCTGCAGCTACTACCTGCAACAGTGGTACATTCTACACTTGGGTCTTTCTGGCTTGGCACAAAAATGTGCGAAAATAACCCACTCCCTGAAAAATCACACAAAATCCCCCCAATTTCGTTTTGATAGACTCTGGTTGTGTGCTAGTGCAGGGCACTCCTTGGCCTGGTGGAGGCTACAGGGATAAAGACAGGCACAGTCCTGGCCTCCAGGGTTTTCAGGCCAGTAGATTAAACAGCCTTGTCAGTGGACGCAGTCCAATAGCAAGAGGATGAATGTGAGTGCCAAGCACAGGGTAACACAGCACGCCAAAGCAGCCTGCAGGAAGGAAGCGCCATGTCCACTGCCAGGCTTGGAAGCATAAGTAGGACATAGACAGGCAGGAGCAGCTGGGGGATCCGCTGGGGCACAGCCACAAAGGCACAGAGTGCCAGAGAAGCCCGGGAGCCTCCAGGAGTCCGCAGCTGCCTGGGGACGAGAGGACGATTAGCACAGGTGACCCTCACAGCTGTTCCCAGGTAACGAGGAACCCTCTTGTCCTGCTGTGACAAGGGGGATGGGAGCCGGAAATGGCCATAGCCTGAGCAGCCAGGCTCTCCCATGATCACGAAGTCAGAGCCAAGCACACAGAGAGACAGCTTCTCCGTGTCGAAGGGGAAGAGTCTGAAGAAGGAACCTCATCCACTGATGATGAAATACCCCTCAACCCTAACACAGGCGTCAGCAACTAGGAAAGTCCCTTAACGCCGATGCTTCCTGTGGTTCCACTCTCACCACAATATACCCACCTGCAGCCTGTGGACCCACTTGTCCTCCGTCCCCCACACTCTGCTTCAGTCTGTCTGGTCGGGAACCACATTTCCCCACTTCCCTTGCTCTCTGGCTGTTGGGGGCACTGCAGAAGACTGCAATGTGGGAGCCAGGAGGAAGGCAGGGTGTTCCTCCTCCTACAAGGGCCCCGTGTCCTGCAAAGGCAGTATCTCCTACGCAGTTCCATCTCTAGTTGGA
This sequence comes from Rhinopithecus roxellana, assembly GCF_007565055.1. Lineage (NCBI taxonomy): Eukaryota > Metazoa > Chordata > Mammalia > Primates > Cercopithecidae > Rhinopithecus > Rhinopithecus roxellana. Next base: position 59,529,743 of record NC_044561.1, read on the forward strand.
CATCATCTCCCTTCTTGGTCCCAGCTTCCCTCATCACCTCCACCCCCAACACAGAACCCTGTCTTCGGGAGCCCGGCAACGTCATCTCCTACTGTGTCTTCCTAACCCTAGGGGTAAAAATGGCTTCCTGCCACTGTAAGTCCCTCAGCACCTGTGGAACCAGCTTGCTGCACTGGAGTGCCGATTTTCCCGGCTGAACACAAACTGACACGATGAAGAATACTGCTGCGGAGGCGTGTCTTTGTCGTATCAGTCTTTGCTTAAAAAGTCAAGCGGGCCACGTGTGATGGCTGATGCCTGTAATCCCAGAACTTTGGGAGGCCGAGACGGGTGGATCACCTGAGGCCGGGAGTTCAAGACCAGCCTGACCAACGTGGAGAAACCCCATCTCTACTAAAAATACAAAATTAGCCAGGTGTTGTGGCGTGGGCCTGTAATCCCAGCTACTCGGGAGGCTGAGGCAGGAGAATCGCTTGAACCTGGGAGGCGGAGATTGTGGTGAGCCGATATCGCACCATGGCACTCCAGCCTGGGCGACAAGAGGGAGACTCTGCCTCAAAAAAAAAAAAAAAAAAAAGTCAAGTGAATTGTGCATTGTGTCCTACAATTTATCTGTATTTGTTCCAACATGAAAACAACGTTCCCTACAAATCTTGGCATGAATTTGAAGCTCTCTAAAGGTACCCCCATGTGTTCTGTGGCACCATTGCCCACAGCTTAGTGTACTGACAGGATCGTCCCCCCATTGACTATCGGTACTAATCAACTGGGGCTGCTATCATAAAATACCACAGACGTGGGGGCTTCAACAACAGAAATGTATTTCCTCACAGTTCTGGAGGCTGGAAGTCCAAGATCAAGATGCTGGCAGTGTTGGTTTCTCCTCTCTCCTTGGCGTGCAGAGGGCCGCCTCTGGCTGTGTCCTCACATGGCCTTTCCTCTTTTTGTGTACTCCTGCTGTCTCTTCTTCTTCTTACAAAGACACCCATTGTATTAGATTAGGGTCCCATCCTTACAACTTCATTTAATCTTTTTTTTTTTTTTTGAGATGAAGGCTGGAGTACAATGGTGTGATCTTGGCTCACTGCAGCCTCCACCTCCCAGGTTCAAGTGATTCTCCTGCCTCAGCCTCCTGCGTAGTTGGGATTACAGGCACCCGCTACCATGCCCAGCTAATTTTTGTACTTTTAGTAGAGATGGGGTTTCACCATGTTGGCCAGACTGGTCTCGAATTCCTGACCTCAGGTGATCCACCCACCTCAGCTTCCCAAAGTGTTGGGATTACAGGCGTGAGCCACCACATCTGGCCAAGTAATACATTTTTATCTTTTATGAGCCACCTCCCCCGGCTGACCTCATTTCATCTTAATCATCTCCTTAAAAGTCCCTTCTCCGAATGCATCACATTGAGGGCCAGGGCTTCAACATTTGAATTCGGGGGCTGGAGGAGCCCACTCAGTCTATAAGACCATGTTTGTCATCCTTGGGCAGAACTGCAGATAATTCATTTTCGTGATAAAGATGATCATTCTGGCTGGGTGCAGTGGCTCATGCCTGTAATCCCAGCACTTTGGGAGGCCAAGGCGGGTGGATCACGAGGTCAGGAGTTCAAGATCAGCCGGCCCAGATGGTGCAACTCTATCTCTACTAAAACTACAAAAATTAGCCAGGTGCGGTGGTGCATGCCTGTAATCCCAGCTACTCAGGAGGCTGAGGCAGTAGAATTGCTTGAACCCGGGTGGCAGAGGTTGCGGTGAGCCGAGACTGAGCCACTGCATTGCACTCCAGCCTGGGTGACAGAATGAGACTCCATCTCAAAAAAAAAAAAAAAAAAATTCCAAGATTTCTAGGCCTTTTAGAATCCTGGTAAGCGAAGCCATTGTCTACCCAGAAACTACTACTAAATATGAAATTGTTACCTAAGAGCCCAGGAGTATCCAGTCTAGCATTCTCCTGTTTGCCCATTAGCAAAATATTTGATTTAGCACATCACTACACAAACAGCAAAACTCTGGGAAGAGAAAGGTTTATTGGGGTGTGGAGTGGGAGAACAGGAATGAGCCAGGAGGAGTGGGGTTTAGACGAGGAGTTGTTTGGGCAACAATCTGGAAGGCTAGGCTGGGCCAAGAACGGGACTATTGGATATTCTTTTCTCATTCTTCTCCAGTTTTTTTTCTCTACCCTTCTTCCCTGCTCTGGCTAGCTCCTGCTGTAAGGAACAGTACCCCAAACGGGACGTCCGGGCCCGGTGGTTCATACTCATAACCACAGTGCTTGGGGAGGATGGGGCAGAATGATCGCTTGAGGCCAGGAGTTTCAGGCCAGCCTGGGCAACATCGCGAGCCCTCATCTCTATGAAAAATAAATAACTTAGCTGGGGGAGATGGTGAATGCCTGTGGTCCCAGCTACTCAGGAGGCTGAGGTGGGGAGATGGCTTGAGCCGAGGAGTTTGAGGCCCTCAGTGAGCTGTGATTGCACCACTGCACTCCAGCCCGGGTAACAGAGTGAGACGCTGTCTCTAAAAAGCAAAACCAACCAATCAACCAACCAAACAGGGAAAGATCCTCGCAGGCGATATCCTATAGGGGGCAGGTCACATGTCTGCCTGCTCTGGGCACAAGGTCATTGCTACACCTCTGGCTGGGTCCATCTCTTTCAAGTCAATCAATCTTCCCAGCAAAGAGAGCGCTTACCTTCAGGCGTAGCCCTGGGCTCTGACGCTACTACAAACGAGCTTTCAGTCTTGTTGAGAAACACAATTCCCTCCTTAACTATTCCGGGAGGGTTCTTTTAATTCAGAACTACAGAAGCATATGTTGAATCCCTAAATGAAATTAACCAAGTCACTGTTTTGGGAAAATAAACCAAATTGAAAATAATATAAAGCCATAAACACAATGTAGAGATAATGTTATCTTCTCACGGGAAGATTAATTACCTTAACCAGGGATGACTAGGGCTAGATCTCTGGCCCAGTACAGTCATTTTGATACAGTATGGGTCACAGCCCATACTGGTCTGGTTGCTTCTCGCTATTGGTATTTATTGCAGAGACATAATTGTTTATGGATTTTCTGCCTCCATCAATTATGTTTCTATTTCTACCATTCCTGTTCCTAATTTCTATTGTAGAAATGCTAGAGAACTCTCTAATGCAAGTATGTTTGGCAGAAAGCTATAGAGTACAAGGGGTTTTACGGGCTGCCCAGATTTAGGGAGGGTCTTCTGATATCACATAGGAACTCCCCACCCCAGCAATATTTTATTATCAAACAGTCTCTCTCATAAAACAGCACGGGTCAAATGCTACCCTTTTTTCGAGACGGTCTCGCTCTGTCACCTAGGCTGCAGTGCAGGGGTGCGAGCTCGGCTCAGTGCAACCTCAACCTTCTGGGCTCAGGCGACCCTCCTACCTCAGCCTACCAAGCAGCTGGGACTACAGCGTGCATCATCATGCCCAGCTATTTTTATTTTTATTTTTTGTAAAGATGAGGTCTCACTTTGTTGCCCTGGCTAGTCCCAAACTCCCGGCCTGAAGCCATCCTCCCACCAAGGCCTTCCAACGTGCTGGGGTTACAGGTGTGAGCCACCACACCTAGCCCCTGATTTCATTTTCGACTTTCATTTTGTCTTTTATACTTTTAAATGAAGTTGGGTGAAGTAAAATGTGTGGATTTCATGTTTTAACCAACAAAAGGTGTGGAGTGACAAGAGGAAGAAGCATTTGTTAAGCATGAAAACCACACTAGGTGCCTTACTTATGTTGCCTTTATCCAATAACGCCTATAATGCTAAGAGACATTACTTCTTTTTTTTTTGCGACGGAGTCTGGCTCTGTCGCCCAGGCTGGAGTGCGGTGGCCAGATCTCAGCTCACTGCAAGCTCCGCCTCCCGGGTTTACGCCATTCTCCTGCCTCCGCCTCCCAAGTAGCTGGGACTACAGGTGCCCGCCTCGTCGCCCGGCTAGTTTTTTGTATTCTTTAGTAGAGACGGGGTTTCACCGTATTAGCTAGGGTGGGAGACATTACTTCTGTCTGACAGCTGAAGACCCTGAGGTCCAGGAGGGTGACACGCAAGTGGGGAGCAGAGCCAGGATGGGAGAACAGCAAGATCCAAGTCAGAGCCCATGTTCTTATATTATCCCAAATCTGGAGCCACAGATCACTTCTGTTTCCTTGTTGGACTTAAAAAGTTTTAGTAGCGAAGGTCTGGTTCCAAGATGGCTGAATAGGAACAGCTCCAGTCTGCAGCTCCCAACATGATCAACACAGAAAACAGGTGATTTCTGCATTTTCAACTGAGGTACCTGGTTCATTTCAATGGGACTGGTTGGACAGTGGGTGCAGCCCACAGAGGGTGAGCCGAAGCAGGGTGGGGCATCACCTCACCCGGGAAGCGCAAGGGGTCAGGGGATTTCCCTTTCCTAGCCAAGGGAAGCCGTGAAAGACTACCTGGAAAACTGGGACACTGTCATCCAAATACTGGGCTTTTCCAATGGTCTTAGCAAAAGGCACACCAGGAGATTATATCCCATGCCTGGCTTGGCAGGTCCCACAGCCATGCAACTGTGCTCACTGCTAGCACAGTGGTCTGAGATTGAACTGGGAGGCAGCAGCCTGGCTGGGGGAGGGGCATCCACCATTGCTGAGGCTTGAGTAGGTAAACAAAGCCACCGGGGAAGCTCACACTGAGTGGAGCCCACCTCAGCTCAACAAGGCCTGCCTGCCTCTGTAGACTCCACCTCTGGGGGCAGGGCATAGATGAACAAAAGGCAGCAGAAACCTCTGCAGACTTAAACGTCCCTGTCTGACAGCTCTGAAGAGAGCAGTGGTTCTCCCAGCACAGTGTTTGAGCTCTGAGAACAGACAGACTGCCTCCTCAAGTGGGTCCCTGACCCCTGTGTAGCCTGACTGGGAGACACCTCCCACTAGGGGCCGACTGACACCTCATACAGCTGGGTGCCCCTCTGGGACGAAGCTTCCAGAGGAAGGATCAGGCAGCAATATTTGCTGTTCTGCAATATTTGCTGTTCTGCAGCCTTCTCTAGCGATACCCAGGCAAACAGGGTCTGGAGTGGACCTCCAGCAAACTCCAACAGACCTGCAGCTGAGGGACCTGACTGTTAGAAGGAAAACTAACAAATAGAAAGCAATAGCATCAAAATAAACAAAAAGGACATCCACACCAAAACCCCATCTGTAGGTTACCATTATCAAAGGCCAAAGGTAAATAAAACCACAAACATGGGGAGAAACCAGAGCAGAGAAGCTGAAAATTCTAAAAACCAGAGCACCTCTTCTCCTCCAAAGGATCACAGCTCCTCATCAGCAACAGAACAAAGCTGGACAGAGAATGACTGATGAATTGAGAGAAGTAGGCTTCAGAAGGTCGGTAATAACAAACTTCTCCAAGCTAAAGGAGAATGTTTGAACCCATCACAAGGAAGCTAAAAACCTGGAAAAAAATTAGACGATTGGCTAACTAGAATAAACAGTATAGAGAAGACCTTAAATGGCCTGATGGAGCTGAAAACCATGGCACAAGAACTATGTGATGTATGCACAAGCTTCAATAGCCTATTTGATCATGTGGAAGAAAGGGTATCAGTGATTGAAGATCAAATTAATGAAATAAAGTGAGAAGAGAAGTTTAGAGAAAAAAGAGTAAAAAGAAATGAACAAATCCTCCAAGAAATATGGGACTATGTGAAAAGACCAAATCTACGTTTGATTGGTGTACCTGAAAGTGACAGGGAGAATGGAACCAAGTTGGAAAACACTCTGCAGGATATTATCCAGGAGAACTTCCCCAACCTAGCAAGGCAGGCCAACATTCAAATTCAGGAAATACAGAGAATGCCACAAAGATACTCCTCGAGAAGAGCAACCATAAGACACAGAATTGTCAGATTCACCAAGGATGAAATGAAGGAAAAAATGTTAAGGGCAGCCAGAGAGAAAGTCCAGTTACCCACAAGGGAAGCCCATCAGACTAACAGCGGATCTCTCAGCAGAAACTCTACAAGCCAGAAGAGAGTGGGGGCCAGTATTCAACATTCTTAATGAAAAGAATTTTCAACCCAGAATTTCATATCCAGCCAAACTAAGCTTCATAAGTGAAGGAGAAACAAAACCCTTTACAGACAAGCAAATGCTGAGAGATTTTGTCACCACCAGGCCTGCCCTGCAAGGGCTCCTGAAAGAAGCACTAAACATGGAAAGGAACAACCGGTACCAGCCACTACAAAAACATGTCAAATTGTAAAGACCATTGATACTAGGAAGAAACTGCATCAACTGATGTGTAAAATAACCAGCTAACATCATAATGACAGGATCAAATTCACACATTACAATATTAATCTTAAATGTAAGTGGGCTACATGGCCCAGTTAAAAGACACAGACTGGCAAATTGGACAGCGTCAAGACCCCTCAGTGTGCTGTATTCAGGAGACCCATCTCACGTGCAGAGACACACATAGGCTCAAAATAAAGGGATGGAGGAAGATCTACCACGCAAATGGAAAGCCAAAAAAAAGCAGGGTTGCAATCCTAGTCTCTGATAAAACAGACTTTAAACCAAGAAAGATCAAAAGAGACAAAGAAGACCATTACATAATGGTAAAGGGATCAACTCATCAGGAAGAGCTAACTATCCTAAATATATATGCACCCAATACAGGAGCACCCAGATTCATAAAGCAAGTCCTCAGAGACTTACAAAGAGACTTAGACTCAAACACAATAATAATGGGAGACTTCAACACTCCACTGTCAACATTAGACAGATCAACGAGACAGAAAGTTAACAAGGATATCCAGGAATTGAACTCATCTCTGTACCAAGCGGGCCTAATAGACATCTACAGAACTCTCCACCCCAAATCAACAGAATATATATTCGTCTTAGCACCACATCACACTTATTCTAAAATTGACCACGTAATTGGAAATAAAGCACTCCTCAGCAAATGTAAAAGGACAGAAATCACAACAAACTGTCTCTCAGACCACAGTGCAATCAAATTAGAACTCAGGATTAAGAAACTCAAAACCGCTCGACTACATGGAAACTGAACAACCTGCTCCTGAATGACTACTGGGTACGTAACGAAAAGAAGGCAGAAATAAAGATGTTCTTTGAAACCAATGAGAACAAAGATACAACATATCAGAATCTCTGGGACACATTTAAAGCAGTGTGTAGAGGGAAATTTACAGCACTAAATGCCCACAAGAGAAAGCAGGAAAGACCTAAAATCGACACCCTAACATCACAATTAAAAGGACTAGAGAAGCAAGAGCAAATAAATTCAAAAGCTAGCAGAAGGCAAGAAATAGCTAAGATCAAAGCAGAACTGAAGGAGACAGAGACACAAAAAACCCTTTCAAAAAAAATCCGTGAATCCAGGAACTATTTTTTTCAAAAGATCAACAAAATTGGAAGACTGCTAGCAAGACTAATAAAGAAGAAAAGAGAGAAGAATCAAATAGATGCAGTAAAAAATGATAAAGGGGATATCACCACCGATCCCACAGAAATACAAATTACCATCGGAGAATACTATAAACACCTCTATGCAAATAAACTAGAAAATCTAGAAGAAATGGATAAATTCCTGGACACATACACCCTCCCAAGACTAAACCAGGAAGAAGTTGAATCCCTGAATAGACCAATAACAGACTCTGAAATTGAGGCAGTAATTCATAGCCTACCAACCAAAAAAAGTCCAGGACCAGACGAATTCACAGCCGAATTTTACCAGAGGTACAAAGAGGAGCTGATACCATTCCTTCTGAAACTATCCCAGTCAATAGAAAAAGAGGAATCCTCCCTAACTCATTTTATGAGGCCAGCATCATCCTGATACCAAAACCTGGCAGAGACACAACAAAAAAAGAATTTTAGACCAATATCTCTGATGAACATCAATGTGAAAATCCTTAATAAAATATTGGCAAACCGAATTCAGCAGCACATCAAAAAGCTTATCCACCAATATCAAGTTGGCTTCATCCCTGGGATGCAAGGCTGGTTCAATATATGCAAATCAATAAACATAATCCAGCATATAAACAGAACCAAAGACAAAATCCCATGATTATCTCAATAGATGCAGAAAAGGCCTTCGACAAAATTCAACAGCGCTTCACGCTAAAAACTCTTAATAAAGTAGGTATTGATGGAACGTATCTCAAAATGGTAAGACCTATTTGTGACAAACCCAAAGTCAATATCATGCTGAATGGGCAAAAACTGGAAGCATTCCCTTTGAATACTGGCACAAGAGGCACAAGACAGGGATGCCCTCTCTCACCACTCCTATTCAACATAGTGTTGGAAGTTCTGGCCAGGGCAATCAGGCAAGAGAAATAAATAAAGGGTATTCAGTTAGGAAATGAGGAAGTCAAATTGTCCCTATTTGCAGATGACATGACTGTATATTTAGAAAACCCCATCATCTCAGCCCAAAATCTCCTTAAGCTGATAAGCAACTTCAGCAAAGTCTCAGGACACCAAATCAATGTGCAAAAATCACAAGCATTCCTATGCACCAATAACAGACAAATAGCCAAATCATGAGTGAACTCCCATTCACAATTGCTACAAAGAGAATAAAATACCTAGGAATCCAATTTACAAGGGATGTAAAGGACCTCTTCAAGGAGAACTACAAAACTACTCCTCAACAAAATAAAGAGGACACACACAAATGGAGGAATATTCCATGCTCATGGATAGGAAGAATCAATATCGTGAAAATGGCCATACTGCCCAAGGTATTTTTTTTTTTTTTTGGAGTCGAGGTCTCGTTCTGTCGCCCTGACTGGAGTGCAGTGGCGCCATCTCGGCTCACTGCAAGCTCCACCTCCCAGGTTCACACCATTCTCCTGCCTCAACCTCCTGAGTAGCTGGGACTACAGGCGCCTGCCACCACGCCAGGCTAATTTTTTGTAATTTTTTTTTTAGAGACGGGGTTTCACTGTGTTAGCCAGGATGGTCTCGATCTCCTGACCTCGTGATCTGCCTGCCTGGGCGTTCCAAAGTGCTGGGATTACAGGTGTAAGCCACCGCACCCGGCCTGCCCAAGGTAATTTATAGATTCAGTGCCATTGCCATCAAGCTACCAATGATTTTCTTCACAGAATTGGGAAAATACTACTTTAAAGTTCATATGGAACCAAAAAAGAGCCTGCGTTGCCAAGACAATCCTAAGCAAAAAGAACAAAGCTGGAGGCATCATGCTACCACCTGACTTCAAACTATACTATAAGGCTACAGTAACCAAAACAGCATGGTACTGGTACCACAACAGAGATCTAGACCAATGGAACAGAACAGAGGCCTCAGAAATAACACCACACATCTACAACCATGTGATCTTTGACAAACCTGACGAAAACAAGAAATGGGAAAAGGATTCCCTAATTAATAAATGGTATTGGGAAAATTGACTAGCCCCATGTAGAAAGCTGAAACTGGATCCTTTCCTTACACCTTATACAAAAATTAATTCAAGATGGATTAAAGGCTTAAATGTTAGACCTAAACCATAAAAACCCTAGAAAAAAACCTAGGCAATACCATTCAGGACATAGGCATGGGCAAAGACTTCATGACTAAAACACCAAAAGCAATGGCAACAAAAGCCAAAATTGACAAATGGGTTCTAATTAAACTAAAGAGCTTCTGCACAGCAAAAGAAACTACCATCAGAGTGAACAGGCAACCTACAGAATGGGAGAAAATTTTTGCAATCTACCCATCTGACAAAGGGCTAGTATCCAAAATCTACAAAGAAATTAAACAAATTTACAAGAAAAAAATCAAACAACCCCATCAAAAAGTGGGCAAGGGATATGAACAGACACTTCTCAAAAGAAGACATTTATGCAGCCAACAGACACATGAAAAAATGCTCATCACCACTGGTCATCAGAGAAATGCAAATCAAAACCACAGTGAGATACCATCTCACATCAGTTAGAATGACCATCATTAGAAAGTCAGGAAACAAGAGATGCTGGAGAGGATGTGGAGAAATAGGAATGCTTTTACACTGTTGGTGGGACTGTAAACTAGTTCAACCATTCTGGAAGACAGTGTGGCGATTCCTCAAGGATCTAGAACTAGAAATACCATTTGACCCAGCAATCCCATTACTGGGTATATATCCAAAGGATTATAAATCATGCTACGATAAAGACACATGCACACGTATGTTTAGTGTGGCACTATTCACAATAGCAAAGACTTGGAACCAACTCAAATGTCCATCAATGACAGACTGGATTAAGAAAATGTGGCACATATACACCATGGAATACTATGCAGCCATAAAAAAGGATGAGTTCATGTCCTTTGTAGAGACACGGATGAATCTGGAAACCACCATTCTCAGCAAACTATCGCAAGAACAGAAAACCAAATGTTCTTACTCATAGGTGGGAATTGAACAATGAGATCACTTGGACACAGGGCGGGGAACATCACACACCAGGGCCTGTCATGGGGTGGGGAGATGGGGGAGGGTTAGCATTAGGAGATATACCTAATGTAAATGACGAGTTAATGGGTGCAGCACACCAACATGGCACGTGTATACATCTGTAACAAACCTGCACGTTGTGCACATGTACCCCAGAACTTAAAGTATAATTAAAAAAAAAAAAAGTTTTAGTAGCATCCCCAAGGACTCGCCACTGGTAAAGTGGCAGCACACGAACTGGGGAAAAAGTCAGGTCTCCTAACCCCCGACTTGCTGTTAAACTTTAAAACGCAGCTCTCTTCCTTAAGATTCAAACTACTTTCTGGTTTTCTGTGTGAAAATCATTGTAAGCCAAGTGATCTTGTCCCCTATTTTGTTAGCTGCTGTGATGTCATGTATTATCATACTTCAGAAGAATATTCTCTTTTTTTTTTTTTTGTCTTTTTTTTTTTTTTCCTTTTTGTGGAGAACGGGGTCTCGCTGTATTACCCAGGCAGGTCTCGAACTCCTGGGCTCAAGCTATCCTCCCGCCTCTGCCTCCCTGAGAGCTGGGATTACAGGCGTGAGCCACCGCGCCCGGCCAGAATATTCTCTTATTTTTTCTTTTTTACATAGTTGATCAAAATATCACAGACCAATTTTTTTTTTTTTTTTTTGAGACGGGATCTCACTCTATCGCCCAGGCTGGAGTGCAGTGGTGTGATCATGGCTCATGGCAGCCTCAACCCCCCTGGCTCAAGTCATCCTCCTGCCTCAGCCACCCGGGTAGGTGGGACTACTGGTATGTGGGCCACCACGGCCATTTGTAGAGGTGATGTTTTGCCACATTGCCCAGGCTGGCCTCCCATTCCTGGGCTCAAGCGATCCACCTGCCTTGGCCTCCCAAAGTGCTGGGATTACAAGTATGAGCCACCATGCTGAAGTATTCAAAATCCAGTCCCCCAATAGGAGGAAAAGGGCAACTCACTGTTGGCCTCATAAGAAGTTACCTGAGGGGCAGCCTCTCCTTCAGCAGCCAAGAGAAAAGGTTGCCTGCTGCTTTCCTGGATCCTGCTGGCCACTTGGCTGCTGAGCCAAAGGTGGCAGGTGATGTGATCTTACCTGAACACATACTGACTTTGGAGTACGGTGAGGCATAGGAAACTTCTAACGCTCCTTGTTTATACAAAAAAAAAAAAAAAAAAAAAAAAAAAAAAAAAACTAGGGCGGGTGCGGTGGCTCATGCCTGTAGTCCCAGCATTTTGGGAGGCTGAGGCAGGCGGATCACCTGAGATCAGGAGCTCAAGACCAGCCTGACCAACATGGCGAAACCCCATCTCTACTAAAAATACAAAATTAGCCAGGTGTGGTGGCGCATGCCTGTAATCCCAGCTACTCGGGAGGCTGAGGCAGGAGAATCGCCTGAACCCGGGAGGTGGAGGTTGCAGTGAGCCAAGATCTTGCCATTGCACTCCAGCCTGGGCAACAAGAGCCAAACTCCGTCTCAAGAAAAAAACAAAAACAAAAAGTGAACCAACCTATATGCCTACCCTTAGAAAAACTTATATTTAGCATAGTTTAAAAAAGAGAAATTTTTAAAAAGAGAGAAATTATATATGTAATATCTGTATTCATATATATTTAACTTCTATATCTTTTTTCTTAGGCAAAACTAAGATTACAATTTTGTTATCAGGTCCGGGTATGGTAGCTCTCACCTATAATCCCAGCACTTTGAGACCCCAAGGCAGGCAGATCACCTGAGATCAGGAGTTCGAGACCAACCTGGTCAACATGATGAAACCCCATTTCTACTAAAAATACAAAAAGTAGCTGGGCATGGTGGTGCACACTTGTAATCCCAGCTACTGGGGAGGCTGAGGCAGGAGAATCACTTGAACCTGGGAGGTGAAGGTTGCAGTGAGCCACGATCGTGCCATTGCAGTCTAGCCTGGGCAACAAGAGTGAAACTCGGTCTGAAAAAAAGAAAAAAAAATTGTTATCAGTTTTCTTTGATTATAAGCAACAGGAATGGATTCTGGCTAACCTGACTGGGGAAGAGGAGGGCAAAGGAGGGAGCACAGGAAGGAGGGCTCGTACAATCAGAGGCAGAGCTCAGCGACCAGGCTTTAAAAGGACAGGAGGTCTCAACTTAGGTGGATCTTGGGCTCTGGCTCCAAATTGTCTTCAGCCCCTCTGTTTCTGCTCAATATTTAGTTATTTGTTTATTTTAATTTCTGGGTTTTCTTTAGAGACAGGTCTCCCCTTGTCACCCAGGCTAGAGTACAGCGGTGTGACTTTGGCTCACTGCAGCCTTGACCTCCTGAGCTCGGGCAGTCCTCCCACTTCAGCCTCCCAAACAGCTGGGATTGCAGGCGAGTGCCACCACACCCAGATAATTTTTGTATTTTTGTAGAGACGGGGTCTTGCTCTGTTGCCCAGAGCTGGTCTCGAACTCCTGGGCTCAAGCGCTCCTCCTGCCTTGGTCTCCCGAAGTGCTGGGACTGCAGGTGTGAGCCACCATGTCTCACCTCCTGCTCCACATTTAAAGTCCAGGGAAAGCCCCTCTGAGTGGCATGGAATGGGTCAGTGCCCACCTTCATGGTAGGAGTGGGGCTGGCCCCTAAGAATGACACCCCCACCAGAATGAGATGAAATGGGGGCTATGGGATGAGGCTGTTTCCCAAAAGAAAGAACGCTGGGCCAAGAGAAAAAAAAAGTCCCAGATGCCCACTCCTGTGAGTAAACACAGCAACAATGAGGGTGAAGGGTGTCGGAGACAACGGCACCAGAGAAAGGCCTGAAAACAACGCACAGCTGCAAGTCGTTTGTAACTGAACTTCCAAGGCAAGAAACAAACAGCCTCACCACTTTGTGGTGACCTTGCAGGACCCAAGAAGAAAGGCAATGGCTCTTTTTGCTTCTTTCCCCTGGGGAGGAAGTTTGGGCATTTGTCGAGACTGCACAGCTAGAGGTTGCAGCAGCCTCTGGCTGGGCACAGGATCAGGGGAAGGGGGAACGGCCAGTCTTCCTGAGTCGTGAGAAGCTTGGAACAAATGCTGGCCTCCTGGGCACAGCCCTGCTTCAACCAGCCTCTGATTGGTGCCAAGGGAGGCAGTGGGGTGGAGGCTGCCCAATGTCCCTTTGACATTAACCTTGAAGCTTAGAGGTACACTTTAAAATTGTGTTGTCAAATACAGAAGTCACAAGCCATTTGCAATGTGGCTAGTCCAAATTGAGATGTGCTGTAGGTATAAAATGCACACAGGATTTTGAAGGCTTACTGGAGAAAAATAAACACACATAAAATATCTTAATAATTTAAAAAAAAATCAGCTGGGTGTGGTGGCTCATAGCTGTAATGTCAGCACTTTTGGAGACAGAGGCAAGAGGATCACTTGAGCCCAGGAGTTCGAGATCAGATGGGGCAACATAGCAAGACTCTGCCTCTACAAAAAAAAAAAAAAAAAAAAAAAATCAAAATTAGCTGAGTGTGGTGGTGCAGACCTGGCATCCCAGCTACTAGGAAGTCTGAGTGGGGAGGATCACAGACTCCAGGAGTCTGAGGCTACAGTGAGCTATGATCATGCTACTGCACTGCAGCCTGGACGACAGCGTGAGACTCTGCCTCTAACAAACAACTTAACGTTTTAAAAATTACTTATATGGTTCACATTCCGTGTCTCCGGAAGAGCTGCGCTCTAATACCCTGGTGTTGTTTCAGAGTACGGGTCAGGTTTTTATCCATTTTGTCTCCCCTGAGCACTCATCAGTGCCTTGCACAGAGCAGGCGCTCAATAAATTTTTGTGGACAAATTAATACATGATTACATTTACTCTTTTTTTTTTTTTTTTTTTTTTTTTGAGACGGAGTCTCACTCTGTCGCCCAGGCTGGAGTGCAGTGGCCAGATCTCAGCTCACTGCAAGCTCTGCCTCCCGGGTTCACGCCATTCTCCTGCCTCAGCCTCCCGGGTAGCTGGGACTACAGGCGCCCGCCATCTCGCCCGGCTAGTTTTTTGTATTTTTTAGTAGAGACGGGGTTTCACAGTGTTAGCCAGGATGGTCTCGATCTCCTGACCTCGTGATCCGCCCGTCTCGGCCTCCCAAAGTGCTGGGATTACAGGCTTGAGCCACCGCGCCTGGCCACATGATTACATTTACTCAAAGCAATGTTTATGCTGCATGTAGCATAGGCATGCAATATACACACGCCACATGTTTATGTACGAAGAGTAAACCTGTAGCCCCAGCATGTGCAAGGAATAAACCCTCCTTGAAATACCAAGGGCAGGACACAAATGGTGAAGCTGGCAAACTGCTGGGCCCTCCCTTTTTTTTCGGTGGCCCTTTTTTATTGCCCCCTAAACTTGCTCCGCTTCAACAAGAAGGCGGTCCTTTCAAGGTTTAGCAAGCTTAGCTGAAATATGTGTTGTGTGTCAGATAAATGCTTTTACGGAAACTAAGAAGTCTCTATAAACCAGGTTGTTGAATTACCAGGATAGATGGGGTTGTTTTCAGAGCACTCTGAGGCCTGGGGAGATTGGTTCCACGAATGGCCCAAGGCCACATAGTCACTGATAGGGCTGGAACTAGACTCCCTGAATCTTTAACCTTCAACTTCACGCAGAGTAGAGGCTGTCAGGTGTCAGCTCCCTCAGCTTTCCTCCATGGGACATCCGTGATATGGGTCTTTGTTCTTTCTTCCTGCTGTCTGAGAGGAATAAGGGGTGTCCTTTTCCCTTTCCAGAGCTAATCTTGCCACCTGTGCCGGTTGCCCAGCCCCTCTGGGGCCACCCATCTGGGACCTTGCTTCAGGAGTTCCCGCCTGTCCCTGATGTTTCCCTCTGTCTATCCATGGCTTTTCCATGGCCCTATCAGGATGCTCAAGACCTTCTTGCTCTCAAAACCGCTGCCCTTGTCCTGGTCCTATAACCTCTCCTGCTTGCTCCCTCTCCTCTGCATGTTCTCTCTCCATCCTCTCCTGGGGTGACTCTTCAGTTGCTTGCTTCAGCTCCCTTCTCTCCTGACACGGATTTCACACTTCCTACGAGTCATCTACAGATGGATCACTCGCATCTGCCATAGGGACCCAGCGCGTGTCACACAGCTCCCAGCATCCTTCCATCTGTGCCCTGTCATCTACTCAGGATCACATCTTTTCATGCCTCTCTGACTCTCAGGCTTTCTCTCTCCTCCTTCCTCTGCTTTTCTGCTGGCTGCTGTTAGGTCCTTCCATCTCTTCTAGACCCATGTGTTCACCAGTGTACTGAGTGCTCTGTGTTGTGCTGGGCTCAGAGGGCGTCGCAGTGACCTAGGCAGGGGCACCCCTGCCCTGACGGGCCCTGGGGCAGATACAGATGGGTTGACAAGTGCTACATGAGGGAAGTGCAGAGCTCCAGGAAAACCCAGCAGAGGGGCATCCAGCCTTCTCTTGGGAGGTTAGGGATGGCAAGAGGAAGACAGTCAGCTGAGACCTGAAGGAATGACTGAGGTGAAATGGGGATCAGAGAAACTAAGGACATTGCCTCATTTTGTGAAGGACCAAAGGCAATCAAGACGGAGGAAACACTGGGTGAACTAAAGGCACTTGTGAGGACTAGAGTATGGAGCTCTGGGGGGGAGCAGGCATGAGTTGGCCAGACCACAAATGACCTTACCTGTCAGTTTAAAGCATCTGGGGTCTGTTATCCCAGCACTTTGGGAGGTTAAGGCAGAAGGATCACTTGAGTCCAGGAGCTCGAGACCAGCCTGGGCAACATAGGGAAGCCCTCTCTCTACAAATAATTTTAAAATTACTTGGGTGTGGTGGTGGCACACACTTGTAGTTTCCACTATTCAGGAGGCTCAGGCAAGAAGATTGCTTGAGCCCAGGAGGTTGAGGCTGCAGTGAGCTGCAATAGTACCACTGGACTCCAGCTTGGCTGACAGAGCAAGACCCTGTCTCAAAATAAATAGATAAATAAATAAATAAAGTAATAAAAACAAATAAAAAATTTGTGGTGGCACACGCCTGCAGTCCTAGCTAGTTGGGAGGCTTGAGCCTGGGAGGTTGAGGCTGCAGTAAGCCGTGATCACACCACTGCACTCTAGCCTGGGCAGCAGAGTGAGACCTTGTCTCAAAAAATAAAATAAAGAATATAAAGAATAAATAAAGAGTTTGGAAGTCATTCCAAGAAAAAAGGCGAGCACTTGCAGGGTTTGGGGCAGGGAGAGGCGTGAAAGGATTTGCACGTTAGAAGTGTGGCTCTGGTCTCTCCCCAAAACAGCAAACAGCAGGGAGGAAGGCCAGAGTCCAGGCAGGCTCCCAGTTATTACTTAGCGCCTTAATCTAGGCGGGAGACCGTGGCGTCTGGAGATGGGGAAGCAGCGTACACGCATTCATTTCCAATCTCGGTCAACTTCCTCGAGCATGGCCGTAGCCCCAGAGGGAGCTGAGATGACTAACTCTACTTACACACTGAGGAAGCTCAGTGCTGGTGAGGAAGGCAGATTATTATTTGTTAAGTAAATCAAGGATGACAGTGCAGTGTGACAGGCACTAGAAGAGAGGTGAGAACAAATGGCTGTGGGGGTCAGAGCTACCAGGACTCTTCCAGGAGGAGGTTTCCCACTGAGAGCCACAGCGCTCATCTCCTTTCCTTCCATGCGAGGCTGGCTTTGTCCCCCAAGCCTGGGACAGGGCATCCTTGCCTCTTTTGGATCTAGTGACACAAAAGTAAAATGTGGCTAAAAGTAGACAGGACTTTGTAGGACTCAGGTGTCCAGCTTGCCACTTGCTGAGAAAGCCATACCTGAGACTTTGCAAGTGCCTGCTCCACAGAGACTGTGCCATGAAGCCAGCCTGAGTCCAGAACTTCCCTACCCAGGCATACGTTTGTTCCAAAGAGTTTTAGTCCCAAAGACTTAATACTTGTTTCACTGGGATCACTCCCTCTCCTCTGCCTCCCTGGCTCCTGTGCATTATTCAAAACCATGTTCAGACTCTCTCCACTGGTGCTCCCCTTTTGGCAGTGAAGTACGCCCAAGTCTTTACCAACCCCAGATGATTCCTTCCATGAGCGTGCACTACCCACCCCCTGCCTTCTGCTCTTCAGGCACCCAGAACACATAGCAGATGCGGTGTGAGCAAAGGGGCCCGTGAATCCATCATGCCTTTTCCCCAGGTCATTCCCGTCCTCGAAGTGTCTGCCTCATGTGATTTCCCACAGCTCTATATCCTTTCACATTGGCGCTAATCACAGCTCTGACTTTTGCAGTGTGCTCTCAGCCACCTTCAGACAGGGTCTGGCTCAGCACAGTCACTCCCCGGTTTGATGGTGAATCTTCCACGCAGCCAACACGGGGCTCTTTCAAAAACGCAAATCTAGGCCAGGCGTGGTGGTTCACGCCTGTATCCCAGCACTTTGAGAGGCTAAGTCGGGCGGATTACCTCAAGTCAGGAGTTTGAGACCAGCCTGGCCAAGGTGATGAAACCCCGTGTCTACTAAAAAAAATACAAAAAATAGCCGGGCGTGGTGGCAGGCGCCTGTAATCCCAGCTACTTGGGAGGCTGAGGCAGGAGAATCACTTGAACCCGGGAGGCGGAGGTTGCAGTGAGCTGGAATCGCACCATTGCACTCCAGCCTTGGCAACAAGAGTGAGACTCTGTTTCAAAAAAAAATAAAAAATAAAAAATTATATGTATATATGGCAAGTCTAGGCTGGGCGCAGTGGCTCATACCTGTAATCTCAGCATTTGGAGAGGCTGAGACAGGAGGGTTGCTTGGGACCAGGAGTTCAAGACCAGCCTGGGCAACATAGTCATCTGTGTTCTTTACTTAGGGTTCTTTACTGCTCATGGAAAGGCCATTTTAAAAGGGCATAGGACAAATGACATACTCAGTACAGGTGAATGAATGTCCGGTGGTTAAAGTTTAGGCATCAGTGGAGGGAGGCAAAAGCCTAGCTCCTCCAATCCACTTCAAAGGCGACAAGAAACACTTAGAAATAAATCTTGCCCTGCATGACTGGTTTGTGTGGGAGACAATTCATGGATCCTTTTCACATTGAACAGAAAATACTGGGAACATTAACATTGAGACCAAGGGATTTCACTGTGGGTCACCCAGAAGCAGAGAACACAGGAACAGCACTTGGATATCTTCACCCATAAATTTTTCTCAAACTGCAAGTAAATGTTTACTGGGAGCCAATTATGTGACTGCTACCATAATAACATACATGGTGGGGTCGGGGGGGCGGTGAAACATACAGATCTTGGACAACCAAGGCATTTGCAATAGCGTGCACACACACACATGAAATGGTAGACAGAGAACTGCAGGGGAGTGTCAAGCCAGAGTTGGGATGAAAGTCTGATGGCTGTGAAGCTTTGCAGGCAAGTTCTGTAATGCTAGAGAAAAGTGCTGCAAATCTGGGATTTTCGAACTGACGTTTTATCCATTAGAGTGTAATTTAGGTTTTCCATCTCTACTATCTGTGATAAGACTAGGAAACTGTGGGAAAATGTACCGGTTTAGTGATAGTAACAAAGAGGATAATTAAATGAGCTAATTTATCTGGGAAATTCTGTGATTCATGAGATATCAAGGAGGCGGATCTCCCAGTAATGTTAGGAGCCTAGGAGTGTTGATTTGTAGTTTTGTTGACCAGGTCTGTGCTCAACATGAAAAGTCACCTGAAACCCTTCATCCTATCTGAGTTCCTTCATTTCCTGCACGTGCCCTGGCCGCAGAGCCTCTCCTTCAAGCCTCAGCTGCTTCCCCAGAGCTCAGCCTTCACCCACCCATGCACTAAGAGCACACCCTCTCCTTCTGGATCGAGGCTTTTTCCGCAGGGACTCAGAGGAAGGAAACCACAGATGCTCGCCCATCATGTAACATGGGTGTCTTGGAGCTCTGCGTTTTACCCTGTGGCTCTGTACGTGTGCCTCTGTCAGCAACACACTGTGTTTCAACCGCATGGGATGGTAGCTCCACAAAAGTTGGAGCAACCTTTTTTCCTGCCCTGGACCCGCATAATATCCATTGGATTATTAAAGAAATTTATTGCCCATTTTGTGAAGTGGTGACCACAGTCACCTACCATGCAGTTTTAGATCATTAGGTGGAGAAAGTCACATAAAAGTAAAGCATTGGCCGGGCGCGGTGGCTCAAGCCTATAATCCCAGCACTTTGGGAGGCCGAGGCGGGCGGATCACGAGGTCAGGAGATTGAGACCATCCTGGCTAACACGGTGAAACCCCGTCTCTACTAAAAAAAATACAAAAAACTAGCCGGGCAAGGTGGCGGGTGCCTGTAGTCCCAGCTACTCAGGAGGCTGAGGCAGGAGAATGGCGTAAACCCGGGAGGCGGAGTTTGCAGTGAGCTGAGATCTGGCCACTGCACTCCAGCCTGGGTGACAGAGCGAGACTCCTTCTCAAAAAAAAAAAAAAAAAGTAAAGCATTAACTTACAAAACACTTCCCTTTACAAAGAAACCTGTAAATACTTTCCTTTCTGTGGTTTTCTGCGTCACATGAATCCACTTCAGTCCAATGTACATAGACCCATAAATACCATGTATCCATAAAGTTCTAGGCAACCACAGCAACTGAACCTGACATTGTAACTTTGATTTTAAATAAAAATATCATCTTTTATTTTTTCCTGATTAGCGTAACTAGTATTGAATTTGACCAAAATCAATAAAGGCTTTCTTAGAAAATAGGCATGGTTTATTTGTGTGCCAGGGCCTGTATTTAGTGTTGCTTTATGTACTATACAAATGGTATACTTTATATTTTCTCTATATTATATTTTTTCAATGTAATTGTAGGATATATTTTTACGTTGCACATATTCTGTTATTTAGTAATAGTAACTGTCGGCCCAGCACGGTGGCTCACACCTATAATCCCAGCACTTTGGGAGGCCGAGGTGGGCAGATCATGAGGTCAGGAGATGGAAACCATCCTGGCTATCACGGTGAAACCCCATCTCCACTAACAATATAAAAAATTATCCGGGCGTGATGGCGGGCACCTGTAGTCTCAGCTACTTGGGAGGCTGAGGCAGGAGAAAGGTGCAAACCCGGAAGGCGGAGTTTGAAGTGAGCCGAGATTGAGCCACTGCACTCCAGCCTGGGCAACAGAGTGAGACTCCGTCTCAAACAAACAAAAAAAAAGTAACTGTTACTTATTGAAAACAAATTGTGTGGCATACATGTCCAATATACTGGCTCACGGATTCTTCTCAATAACCATGGGAGGTAAATGTTTCTGGGGTGTGTGTTTGTGTCCCATATGAATTCTTATCAAAAGACCACTTCATAAAAGGTGAGTGGGTGAGAAGATCTCCTCCTCAGATGTCAGGGAGCCTCCTTCTCCATCACCCCAGGCCTTGCACAAAAGGTCATAGTGGCAGGAATGGAGATCTTGTGCTTTGTCAACAACACAAACCTTCTCTTATCAAAGTGGACCTGACCACCGCCACTGCTGTGAGCCTAATTCGCAGCATGCCGGCTCTCAGTCTCTGTTACAGTTCTAGTCATTGAGGAGACCAGCCAGTTACCTGGTGGCAGGCTTATTACATTAGACCTTAGATTAAACATTAGACCTCTCCCACCAGGAAAGGGATGCCTCTGTGTTTTCATTGGAATAGACACTTAACCTGGATTTGTGTTTGCTTTCTTTGATTCTGCTACACATGAAATGTGAAATTAATGAATGCTTTGGGCTGGGCACAGTGACTCACACCTATAATCCCAGCACTTTGGGAGACCAAGGCAGGTGGATCACTTGAGGTCAGGAGTTCCAGACCAGCCTGGCCAACAGGGCAAAACACCGTTTCTACTAAAAACACACCTGTGGCTGTGTGCGGTGGCTCACGCCTGTAATCCCAGCACTTTGGGAGGCCAAGGCGGGTGGATCTCCTGAGGTGAGGAGTTCGAGACCAGCCTGGCCAACATGGTGAAACCTCGTCTCTCCTAAAAATACAAATATTAGCCAGGTGTGGTGGCGGGTGCCTGTAATCCCAGCTACTCGGGAGGCTGAGGCAGGAGAATCGCTTGAACCCAGAAGGCAGAGGTTGTAGTGAGCAGAAATCACGCCACTGTACTCCAGCCTGGGCTACAGAGTGAGACTCCGTCTCAAGAAACAAAAACAACAAAACAACAACAAGAAAAACCGCACCTGTGCGGGGTGCGGCGGCTCACACCTGTATTCCCAACACTTTGAGAGGCCGAGGTGGGTGGATCACCTAAGGTCAGGAGTTTGAGACCAGTCTGGCCAACATGGTGAAACCCCGTCTCTACTAAAAATAAAAAAATTAGCCAGGCATTGTGATGGGTTCCTGTAATCCCAGCTACTCAGGAGGGTGAGGCAGGAGCATTGCTTGAACCTGGGAGGCTGAGGTTGCAGTGAGTCAAGATCATGCCACTGCAGTCCAGCCTGAGACAGAATGAAACTCTGTCTCAAAACAAAAAAAACAGACAAATAAACAAACAAGTGAACCTGTAATCCCACCACTTTGAGAGGCCAAGGCAGGAGGATTGCTTCAGGCCAGGAATTCAAGACTAGCCCGGACAACATAGTGAGACCCTGTCTTTATTAAAAATTTCAAAATTAGCCAGGCATTGTGGTGTGTGCTTGTAGTTCCAGCTACTCAAGAGGCTGAGGTGGGAGGATCACTTGAGCCCAGGAGTTGGAGGCCGCATTGAGCTGTGATTGTGCCACTGCACTCTACTCTGGGGGACAGAGCAGACCCTGTATCAAAAAAAAGAGCACCTTAAAGATCACCAATGTGTCTTACAAACATTATTTTACAGTGAAAAAAGCAGGCAATGGCTTGAAGCAGTAGCTCACTCCTGTAATCCTAGCACTTTGGGAGGCCAAGGCAGGCGCATCTTCTGAGGTCAGGAGTTCGAGACCAACCTGGCCAAGATGGCAAAACCCTGTCTCCACTAAAAATACAAAAATTAGCCAGGCATGGTGGCACATGTCTGTAGTCCCAGCTACTCAGAAGGCTGAGGCAGGAGAATGGCGTGAACCCGGGAGTTGGAGGTTGCAGTGAGCTGAGATCGCACCACTGCACTCCAGCCTGGGCAACACAGCCTTTGAAACTCTGTATCAAAAAAAGAAAAAGAAGCAGGCAATGGACTTACTGTCATGGGTTTCAATCATCTCATCACACACCCCATTATCCAGAAGTCACAGAACAGTGACATGGCATGGGCTTCCAAAGACACAGTTATAACACATTCAGAGATTGGTGCGCTAGGTGGCAGGATGTAAAATACTCTCTGAATCAGCAACCAACACATGGTTTGACCTCTCCCATAGCCAGAATACACAGAGCTAAGAAGCAGGAGGTGGAAGTGGGTAAAGTTATACTGAATGATCCATTAGAGTTTTTTGCTTCCTGTCTTCACGAATCTGTTCTCGGCTGGTTTCGAGACTTCAGTACCCAAGGGGGAAGTGCTTGCACAAGGAGACATGGTGAAAGGGAAGTGAATAGAGACACCTGGTATTTTGTCTCCTTGTTCCATCAGGCAAACAGAAGAGGGGAGCTGAAGCGTTGGCTGGGGTCATTAACTGATCCCAATTACCGAAAGTTCTGACAGGCAATATGGGCAGGGAGGCGCGTGGCTTCTGGGAGCTCCTCCTGGAAGAGGGTTGCACATGGGTACCGGGCAATGAAAGGGTGGGCTAGAGTGGACTTGGGCCATTGCTTTGGTTGCACTCTCCCCGACCCCTCATCCTATTTGTGAGTCTTCCTCAGTGAGGACACCCAGGTGTCGGGAAGGGGTGCGTCTTCCTCCACAAAAGACTGAACCAGCATTCCCTCTTCCCCCGGGGTAGTGTGCGCATGGACAAATAGCCCAGTTTACCCACTGGAAACTCCTCCCAAGCCTTCAAATCTGGAGGGAGGCCCACAAAGGTAGAGATGGTTAAAGCTGATACACAGAAACATAGGCAAGTGTCCCTAGAGGCAGTACCCATAGGGGCTTATCAGCCAGGCTGTTCCTGACACTGGTCCTGGCTGGTGTCCTGTGTGCCTGGACAGCCTTGGTGTTTGGCCTGTTGTCCAAGCCCGGTTCTGTCCAAGCCTGGTTCTTCAGGCTTCCTGGAAATTACCTTTTGGTCCATTCCTTCTCTGCTCAAGTTACCCACAGTTGATGGTATTGCTTTCAGCCAACAGCTCTGACTGGCACCACGAGGAAGGATGCACAAATGCCAGTTCTCCTTCTGTTGTTACGATTCAGACCACACGTGACTTTCCCTCCTTTCCGAAGCACTGCATGTTTTGATTACTTAGGAGCTAGAATAAATTCTGCAAAAATAATGGTGAGGGTAGAGAAGAAGCAAAACTTGAAGACATGAAAAGAAAATCTTTTTAGTGATAAGCAACCCAAAGTTAGCCAACACATGTCTACATTGCACCTTGCACTTAAATTTAGCAATGTCTAAAACACCTCAAAATAGCAGACAAAACAGAAAGAAAGCAAGAATGTGTAGGCTAAGAACTGAATTGAACCCAGATGTTAGCTTTCACCTTAATGGAAAATGAAACCAAGTTTCTTTTTTTTTTTTTTTGAGATGGAGTTTCACTCTTGTTGCCCAGGCTGGAGTGCAGTGGCGCCATCTCAGCTCACTGCAACCTCTGCCTCCCAGGTTCAAGCGATTCTCCTGCCTCAGCCTCCCGAGTAGCTGGGATTACAGGCGTGCACCACCACGCCCGGCTAATTTTGTGTTTTTTAGCAGAGACGGGGTTTCTCCATGTTGATCAGGCTGGTCTCAAACTCCTGACTTCAGGTGATCCGCCCACCTCGGCCTCCCAAAGTGCTGGGATTACAGGCATGAGACACAGCGCCCGGACGAAACCAAGTTTCTTTAAAAAAAAAAAAAAAGCCGGGCGCGGTGGCTCAAGCCTGTAATCCCAGCACTTTGGGAGGCCGAGACGGGCGGATCACGAGGTCAGGAGATGGAGACCATCCTGGCTAACACGGTGAAACCCCGTCTCTACTAAAAAATACAAAAAACGAGCTGGGCGAGGTGGCAGGCGCCTGTAGTCCCAGCTACTCGGGAGGCTGAGGCAGGAGAATGGCGTAAACCCAGGAGGCGGAGCTTGCAGTGAGCAGAGATCTGGCCACTACACTCCAGCCTGGGTGACAGAGCAAGACTCCGTTTCAAAAAAAAAAAAAAAATTTCCTTGAAGATTTTTTTTGTTTTCTTTTGTTTTTGAAACGGAGTTTCCCTCTTGTCCCCCAAGCTGGAG
This sequence comes from Rhinopithecus roxellana, assembly GCF_007565055.1. Taxonomy (NCBI): domain Eukaryota; kingdom Metazoa; phylum Chordata; class Mammalia; order Primates; family Cercopithecidae; genus Rhinopithecus; species Rhinopithecus roxellana. The sequence continues at coordinate 59,554,472 of NC_044561.1, forward strand.
TGCAGTGGCACGATCTCAGCTCACTGCAACCTCCGCCTCCCAGGTTCAAGTGATTCTCCTGCCCGAGTAGTTGGGATTACAGGCACCAGCCAGTATGCCCAGCTAATTTTTTGTATTTTTAGTAGAGTCGGGATTTCATCGTGTTGGCCAGGCTGGTCTCGAACTCCTGACCTCAGGTAATCCACCCGCCTCTGCCTCCCAAAGTGCTGGGATTACAGACGTGAGCCACCACGCCCAGACAAAGAAAATTTTTCTTTTTTTCTTTCTTCCATTTCCTGGGTCCTTCTCCACGCCACTGCGCTCCAGCCTGGGAGACAGAGCGAGACTCTGTCTCAAAAAAAAAAAAGGAAGTGGAGTTTTTTGCTTGTTTATTTGTTTTGATACAGGGTCTCACTCTGTCACCCAGGGTGGAGTGCAATTATGGCTCACTGCAGCCTCGACTTCCCAGGCTCAAGCTATCCTCCCACCTCAGACTCCCTAGTAGCTGGGATCACAGACAAAAACCACCATGCCCAGCTGATCTTTGTATTTTTAGTAGAGACAAGGTTTCACCATGTTGCCAAAGCTGGTCTCAAACTCCTGGCCTGAATTGGTCCTCCCACTTCAGCCTCCCAAAGTGCTGGGATTACAGACGTGAGTAACCGTGCCCCACCAGAAGTGGCCTGATGGTGTGAGAGGGGGAAGAGGGGGGTTGACAATCTGGTCTTTTTCAAACAATGCTGATTCTTTTTGGAACCATGAGGACAAGGACTGCTGGAGAAATCCATCCCCATCTTTCCCTCAGAATGAGACTGTACTGCCTTGGATTGCTACTTTCTTTTTTTTTTTTTTTTTTTTTTTTTGAGTCGGAGTCTCCCTATCACCCAGGCTGGAGTGCAGTGGCCGGATCTCAGCTCACCGCAAGCTCCACCTCCCAGGTTCACGCCATTCTCCTGCCTCAGCCTCCTGAGTAGCTGGGACTACAGGCGCCTGCCACGTCGCCCGGCTAGTTTTTTGTATTTTTTTAGTAGAGACGGGGTTTCACCGTGTTAGCCAGGATGGTCTCGATCTCCTGACCTCGTGATCCACCCGTCTCGGCCTCCCAAAGTGCTGGGATTACAGGCTTGAGCCACTGCGCCCGGCCTGGATTGCTACTTTTATGTGCTCAGAAAAGAATCATGGGATGTAAAGTGAGTGTTAGAAACGGGAATACTACAAATACTATGCTTGTGGGAAGGTTCCTAGAGCTGATGTCCTCAGGGAGGATGATGGGGAGAAAAAGGGACAGGGAAGTCAAAGGCAGAGGCCTGGAGCTGCAGGAAGGAAAAAAAAAAGGAGAAAAAGAAGGGTTCTCAGAGAGAAGTGTCAAGAGAAAAAGAGGCTGTTTGGCTTCTGATGGGTGGTGATTTAACTGACAGCCTAGGGAAACCATAAAGGAAGTCAGTTAGGAAAAAATGCTACAGAGTAAGCAGCCTCCATTCTAGAAAATTTGCTTAGGGCCAGCGCAAAGAGCAAGAGAAGGGAAAGGAGCTAAAGAAAGCAGAGTAAACCAGGTGCAGTGGCTCACATCTGTAATCCCAGCACTTTGGGAGGCCGAGGAGGGCGGATCACCTGAGGTCGCGAGATCGAGACCAGCCTGACCAACATGGAGAAACCCCAACTCTACTAAAAATACAAAATTAGCCAGGTGTGGTGGCACATGCCTGTAATCCTAGCTACTCGGGAGGCTGAGGCAGAAGAATTGCTTGAACCCAGGAGGTGGAGGTTGCAGCAAGCCAAGATCGTGCCATTGCACAGCAGCCTGGGCAACAAGAACAAAACTCTATCTCAAAAACAAAGAAAAAAAGAAAAAAGAAAAGAAAGCAGAGTAAGACTGGGCTTGGTGGCTGAAGCCTGCAATCCCACCACTTTGGAAGGCTGAGGCGGTCAGATCACCTGAGGTCACGGGTTCGAGAACAACCTGGCCAACAAGGTGAAACCCCATTTCTACTAAAAATACAGAAATCAGCCAGGCACGGTGGCGCATGCCTATAATCTCAGCTGCTCAGGATCTCCTGCCTCCTAATGAGGCAGGAAAATTGTTTGAACCCAGGAGGTGGAAGCTACAGTGAGCCAAGATTGCGCCACTGCACTCCAGCCTTGGTGACAGAGTGAGACTCCCTTTCAAAAAGAAAAAGAAAAAGAACGCAGGGTAAACTCCAGAGAAGCCTGGACTCCAATAGGGGTTCCCCTGGCTTCTGAGAAGGCCTCTTGATCCCGGACACTAATGATCCCCAAGAAGGGAGTGCTCTGTGACTGCCTCAGAGCAGAAGGAGCGAGCCAGAATAAGGCAGGAATGCATGGAAAAAGGATCTGCCTGCAGGGTGGCTCATACCCATAGCCACAGCACTTTGGGAGGCTAAGGCAGGAGGATCACTTGAGCCCAGGAGTTTGAGACCAGCTGGGTAACATAACAAGATCCCATCTCTCCAAAAAATTAAAAAATAGGCCGGATGTGGCTGGGTGCCATGGCTCACGCCTGTATTCCCAGCACTTTGGGAGGTCGAGGCAGGCAGACCACACCTGAGTCAGGAGTTCGAGACCAGCCTGGCCAAGATAGTAAAACCCAGTCTCTACTAAACAATACAAAAATTGGCCTGCCATGGTGGCGCACGCCTATTACCCCAGCTACCTGGGAGACTGAGGCAAGAGAATCATTTGAAACCAGGTGGTAGAGGTTGCAGTAAGCTGAGATCGTGCCACTCCACTAGAGTGTCTGGGTGACAGAGGCAGACTCAAAGAAAAAAAAATCTAATTTATTAGATTTATTAGGTTTATTTATTTATTTATTTATTTTTGAGATGGAGTCTCCCTCTGTCACCCAGGCTGGAATGCAGTGGCATGATCTTGGCTCACTGCAACCTCTGCCTCCTGGGTTCAAGCGATTCTCCTGCCTCAGCCTCCCTGAGTAGCTGGGACTACAGGCACGCACCACCATGCCCAGCTAATTGTTTTTTGTATTTTTAGTAGAGACAAGGTTTCACCGTGTTGGCCAGGCTACTCTCAAACTTTTGACCTCAGGTGATCAACCCGCCTCGGCCTCCCGAGGTGCTGGGATTAGAGGCATGAGCCACCGCGCCCGGCGTAATGGCTTATTTAATAAAGCACTGTAGAATTTACAAACTGTTTTGAGTTACACATTTTTACTTAATCTTCACGTTTCCTACCAATGTTGGCATTATTATGCTTGTTTTATGGCTCAGGAAATGGGGGCTCACAGGCTTTGGGACTTATCCAAGATGTCCTAGCTCCTGACAGTCCAGCGACTGTATTCTGTCCATCACGACTCGCGAGCCTCCAGCCCGTGGAGACTGTCCCCTAAAGATTTCTCACTCTAGGATGAATGAATAACCAGAGGAAGGATCCTGGAGGGAAATACGAGGGAAAGGAATCTTCTGCTAGATCTGAAGACCTGTGACACCTAGAAATCCTAGACTCTACGAGTGAGAAATGTGAAGACATCGCGAAAGTTTACTGAAGCCTTTCTTTCACATCGAAAATTGAATGTTTTGTGATATTTTTCTTAAGTGATTTCATAAGCCCTGTGGGCTTAAATTCACCTCCCAGCCATGCTTATGAGTATTTATTGCATAATTCAACAAATCGAGTGTATTTGTAATTTTATTCACATTAGAACCATCAGTGGCCTGAGTGGTGGATCACACCTGTAATCCCAGCACTTTGGGAGGCTGAGGCAGGTGGGTTGCCTGAGGTCAGGAATTCAAGACCAATCTGGTCAACATGGCAAAACCCCATCTCTACTGAAAATACAAAAAAATTAGCTGGGTGTGGTGGCATGCGCCTGTAATCCCAGCTACTCAGGAGGCTGGGGCAGGGGAAGTGCTTGAACCAGGGAGGTGGAGATTGTAGTGAGCCGAGATTGCACCACTGCACTACAGCCTGGCCGACAGAGCAAGACTCCGTCTCAAAAAAAAAAAAAAAAAAGAACCATGAGTATGCTGTCTCAAATTCACACATACGCACACAAATAGAACCATCTGGGACATGTTGTTTTTCATTTTAAAGCAATTTTTACCAATACGGTATCTTAGCTATTTCTTTTTTCTTTCTTTCTTTCTTTTTTTTTTTTTTTTTTGAGAGGGAGTTTCTCTCTTGTTGCCCAGGCTGGAGTGCAATGGTGCAATCTCAGCTCACTACAACCTCCGCCTCCCGGGTTCAAGTGATTCTCCTGCCTCAGTCTCCTAAGTAGCTGGGATTACAGGCACCTGCCACCATGCCTGGCTAATTTTTGTATTTTTAGTACAGACATGGTTTCACCGTGTTGGCCAGGCTGGTCTTGAACTCCTGATCTCAGGTGGTTCATCCACCTCAGCCTTCCGAAGTGCTGGGATTACAGATGTGAGCCACTGTGCCCAGCATTTTTTTTTAGACAGGGTCTCACTCTGTCTCCCAGGCTGGAGTGCGGTGGCGTGACATAGCTCACTGCAGGCTCAATCTCCTGACCTCAAGTGATACTCCTGCCTCAGCCTCCCAAAGTGCTGGGATATCTGTCGTGAGTCACCGCATCTGGAAAATCTTAGTTATTATCACAACCCTGGTAGGCAGTTGTATTCCCCACTGTGTAGATGAGAAAACTGAGTCTTGTGTAGGGAAAGGTACTTGACCAAAGACACACAGCTAACAAGCAGGTGGAGCTGGTACCTGGGACCAACCTTAGCTCTCTAAATCCATGAGATCAAGGTACACATTTAGAAAGGCTCCCCAGTGGAGAGGTTTAAAGGGGGCTTAGGGAGAAAGAAAGTATTAGGGACAGGAAGAAAGAAGGCACTGTTTAGAGAATGCTCTTCAGAGAAATCCCAAATGTATTTTTATTTGTTTTAATTATTCAAAACAAGAGTGCATTGTGGGCTGGGCATGGTGGCTCCCACCTGTAATCCCAGCAATTTGGGAAGCTTAGGCAAGCGGATCGCCTGAGGCCAGGAGTTCGAGACCAGCCTGGCCAACATGGTGAAACCCTGCCTCTACTAAAAATACAAAAATTAGCTGGGCATGGTGGCACGTGCCTGTAATCCCAGCTACTAGGGAGGCTGAGGCAGGAGAATTGCTTGAACCCAGGAGGCGGAGGTTGTAGTGAGCTGAGATTGCGCCATTGCACTCCAACCTGGGCAACAAAAGCGAAACTCCCCACAAAAGAAAAAAAAAAAAAAAGCTGGGCGCGGTGGCTCACGCCTGTAATCCCAGCACTTTGGGAGGCCAAGGTGGGCGGATCATGAGGTCAGGAGATCGAGACCATCCTGGCTAACACGGTGAAACCCCATCTCTACTAAAAATACAAAAAATTAGCTGGGCATGGTGGCAGGCACCTATAGTCCCGGCTACTCGGGAGGCTGAGGCAGGAGAATGGCGTGAACCTGGGAGGTGGAGGTTGCAGTGAGCCGAGATCGTGCCACTGCACTGCAGCCTGGGCCATGGAGTGAGACTCCGTCTCAAAAAAAAAAAAAAAAAAAAAAAAGAGTGCATTGTGGGCTAGGAGTGGTGGCTCATGCCTATAATCCCAGCACTTTGGGAAGCCAAGGTGGGTGGATCACCTAAGGTCAGGAGTTCGAGACCAGCCTGGCCAACAAGGTAAAACTCCATCTCTACTAAAAATACAACAAGTAGCTGGATGTGGTGGCGGGTGCCTGTAATCCCGGCTACTAGGTGGGACTGAGGCAGGAGAATTGTTTGAACCAGGGAGGTGGAGGTTGCAGCGAGCCAAGATCACACCACTGCACTCCAGCCTGGGCAACAGAGCAAGACTCTGTCTCAGAAAAAACAAAAAAGGGCCAGGTGCAGTGGCTCATGCCTATAATCCTAGCACTTTGGGAGGCCGAGCAGGTGGATCATGAGGTTAGGAGTTCCAGACCAGCCTGGCCAACAAAGTGAAACTATGTCTCTACTAAAAATAATAATAGAAAAAAAAATCAGCCTGGTGTGGTGGTGGGCACCTGTAGTTCCAGCTACTTGGGAGGCTGAGTCAGGAGAATCGCTTGAACCCAGGAGGGAGAGATTGCAGTGAGCTGAAATTGCACCATTGCACTCCAGCCTGGGTGACAGAGTGAGACTCCATCTCAAAAAGAAGAGTATATTGTGGTTTTTAAAAGGATATATATATATATCTTACACATATATCATATATAAGATGGGGTGAGTCATCGCACTTGGCCACAAAAAGTATTTTAAATCCAATTCAATATTAAGACCAGGCTCCTTGCCGGGCGCGGTGGCTCAAGCCTGTAATCCCAGCACTTTGGGAGGCCGAGACGGGCGGATCACGAGGTCAGGAGATCGAGACCATCCTGGCTAACATGGTGAAACCCCGTCTCTATTAAAAATACAAAAAACTAGCCGGGCGACGTGGCGGGCGCCTGTAGTCCCAGCTACTTGGGAGGCTGAGGCAGGAGAATGGCATGAACCCGGGAGGCGGAGCTTGCAGTGAGCTGAGATCCGGCCACTGCACTCCAGCCTGGGCGGCAGAGCGAGACTCCGTCTCAAAAAAAAAAAAGACCAGGCATGGTGGCCCACGCCTGTCATCCCAGCATTTTGGGAGGCCAAGGCGGGCAGATCACCAGAGGTCAGGAGTTTGAGACCAGCCCCGCCAACACGGTGAAACCCTGTCTCTACTAAAACTACAAAAATTAGCTAAGCGGCCGGGTGCAGTGGCTCATGCCTGTAATCCCAATACTTTGGGCGGCCAAAGTGGGTAGATCACCTGAGGTCAAGAGTTTGAAACAAGCCTGGCCAACATGGTGAAACCCTGTCTCTAGTAAAAACGCAAACATTAGCTGGGCGTGGAGGCATGTGCCTGTAGTCTCAGCTACTGGGGAGACTGAGGCAGGAGAATCGCTTGAACCTGGGAAGCAGAGGTTGCAGTAAGCCAAGATCGTGCCACTGCACTCCAGCCTGGCGACAGAGCAAGACTCCATCTCAAAAAAAAAAAAAAAAAAAAAAACTTAGCCAAGTATGATGGTGCATACCTGTAATCCCAGCTACTCTGGAGAATCGCTTGAACCCGGGAGGTGGAGGTTGCAGTGAGCCGAGATCATGGCACTGCACTCCAGGCTGGGCAACAGAGTGAGACTCTGTCTCAAAAAAAGAAAAAAAAAATAAAATAAAAAAATAAAAAAAAATAAGTTAATGATCAAATCTTTAAAAATTGTCAGAAGGTTTTGACTATTGGTTTCTTTTGTTTTTCTTTTCTTTTCTTTTCTTTTCTTTTCTTTTCTTTTCTTTTCTTTTTGACAGAGTCTCGCTCTGTCCCAGGCTGGAGGGCAGTGGCACCATCTCAGCTCACTTCAACCTCCACCTCCTGGGTTCAAGTTATTCCCCTGCCTCAGCCTCACAAGTAGCAAGGATTACAGGTGCATGCCACCACGCCTGCCTAATTTTTGTATTTTTAGTAGAGATGAGGTTTCATCATGTTGGCCAGGCTGGTCTTGAACTCCTGACCTCGTGATCTGCCTACCTCAGCCTCCCAAAGTGTTGGGGTTAGAGGCATGAGCTGCTGTGCCTGGTAGTCTCCTGGTTTCTTTTCTTTTCTTTTTTTTTTTTTTTTTGAGACGGAGTCTCGCTCTGTAGCCCAGGCTGGAGTGCAGTGGTGCAATCTCGGCTCACTACAATCTCCGCCTTCCAGGTTTACGCCATTCTCCTGCCTCAGCCTCCCCAGTAGCTGGGACTACAGGTGCCTGCCACCTCGCCCGGCTAGTTTTTTGTATTTTTTAGTAGAGACGGCGTTTCACCGTGTTAGCCAGGATGGTCTCCATCTCCTGACCTCGTGATCCGCCCGTCTCGGCCTCCCAAAGTGCTGGGATTACAGGCTTGAGCCACCGCGCCCAGTCTCTTTTCTTTTCTCTTCTCTTCTTATCTCCCCTCCTCTCCCCTCCCCTTCCCTCCCCTTTTTTCTTTTTTGAGACAGAGTCTCACACTGTCGTCCAGGCTGGAGTGCAGTTGCATGTCTGGGCTCACTGCAATCTCCTCCTCCGGGGTTCAGGTGATTCTCCTGTCTCAGCCTCCAGAGTATCTAAGACTGCATACGCATGCCACCACACCCAGTCAATTTTTGTTTTTAGTAGAGACCAGGTTTCACCAATTTGGCCAGGCTGGTCTCGAACTCCTGACCTCAAGTGATCCACCCATCTCGGCCTCCCAAAGTGCTGGGATTACAGGCGTAAGCCTCTGCGCCCAGCTATTGTATTGGTTTATCTTCTTTCTCTTTCTTCCCTCCCTCCTCTCTCTCTCTCTCTCTCTCTCTCTCTCCTTTTAGACAGAGTCTCACTCTGTCACCCAGGCTCACTGCAACCTCTGCCTCCCAGGTTCAAGCAATTCTCCTTCCTCAATCTCCTGAGTAGCTGGGATTACAGGCATGCATCACCATGCCCGGCTAATTTTTGTAGTTTTAGCAGATACGGGGTTTCACCATGTTGGTCAGGCTGGTCTCGCGCTCCTGACCTTGTGATCCACCAGCCTCGGCCTCCCAAAGTGTTGGGATTACAGGCGTCAGCCACCGCGCCCAGCCTATTGGTTTATTTTCTAAAACAAGACAAAATAAGCCTGGGCACGGTGGCTCAGGCCTGTAGTCCCAGCACGTTGCGGGGCCGAGGCAGGCGGATCACCAGCGGTCAGGAGCTTGAGACCAGTCTGGCCAACATGGTGAAATCTCGTCTCTACATAAATACACACACAAAAAAATCAGCTGGGCATGGTGGCAGGTGCCTGTAATCCGAGCTACTTGGGAGGCTGAGGTGGAGAAGCGCTTTAACCCCGGGGGCGGAGGTTGCAGTGAGCTGAGATAGAGCCATTGCACTCCAGCCTGGGCGACAGAGCGAGACTCCGTCAGAAAGAAAAGAAAGAAAGGTCGGGCAGAGTGGCTCACGCCTGTAATCCCAGCACTTTGGGAGGCTGAGGCAGGTGGATCACAAGGTCAAGAAATGGAGACCATCCTGGCCAACATAGTGAAACCCCATCTCTAATATAAAAATTAGTTGGGCATGGTGGTGGTTGCCTGTAATCCCAGCTACTCAGGAGGCTGGGGCGGGAGAATGGCTTGATCCCGGAGGCCGAGGTTGCAGTGAAGTGAGATGGTGCCACTGCACTCCAGCCTGGGTGACAGAGCTAGACTCTGTCTCAAACAAAACAAAACAAAACAATACAAAACAATAGCTGGCGCGGTGGCTCACACCTGTAATCCCAACACTTTGAGAGGCGGAGGCAGATGGATCACTTGAGGCAGGAGTTCGAGAGTAGTCTGGCCAACGTGGTGAAACCCCGTCTCTATTAAAAATACAAAAATTAGCTTGGTGTGGTGGCACATGCCTGTAATTCTAGCTACTTGGTAGGCTGAGGCAGAAGAATCACTTGAACCTCGGAGATGAAGGTTGCAGTGAGCTGAGGTTGTGCCACTGCACTCCAGCCTGGGCAATACTCTATCTCAATAATAAAAAAAAAAATTTTAAAAAAAGGATATAATAATAATAATGAGGTCAGGCACAGTGGCTCATTCCTGTAATTCCAGCACTTTGGGAGGCCAACGTGGGCGGATCACAAAGGCAGGAGATCAAGACCATCCTGGCTAACACGGTGAAACCCCGTTTCTATGAAAAATAGAAAAAATTAGTTGGGCTTGGTGGCGGGTGCCTGTAGTCCCAGCTACTTGGGAGGCTGAGGCAGGAGACTGGTGTGAACCCGAGAGGCAGAGCTTGCAGTGAACCAAGATCACGCCACTGCACTCCAGCCTGGGCGACAGAGCAAGACTTTCTCAAAAAAGAAAAGAAAAGAAAAGAACTAAAGTAATTTAAGTGTTTTGTAAATAATTGAAGTGGATTATTAAATGTTCTGACTCAAATTGTCAAATAGAAGATAACTGTGTGGTCAGAGAAGTAATTTCTGTCTTTTTTTCTTTTTTGAGACAGAGTCTCGCTCTGTCGCCCAGGCTGGAGTGCAGTGGCCGGATCTCAGCTCACTGCAAGCTCCGCCCCCCAGGTTTACACCATTCTCCGGCCTCAGCCACCCGAGTAACTGGGACTACAGGCGCCCGCCACCTCGCCGGGCTCGTTTTTTGTTTTGTATTTTTTAGTAGAAACGGGGTTTCACCGTGTTAGCCAGGATGGTCTCGATCTCCTGACCTCGTGATCCGCCCGTCTCGGCCTCCCAAAGTGCTGGGATTACAGGCTTGAGCCACCGCGCCCGGCCCTTTTTTTTTTTTTTTTTTTTTTTTTTTTTTTTTAAGACGGAGTCTCGCACTGTCACCCAGGCTGGAGTGCAGTGGCGCAACCTCGGCTCACTGCAAGCTCCACCTCCTGGGTTCACGCCATTCTCCTGCTTCAGCCTCCCAAGTAGCTGGGACTACAGGCGCCCGCCACCACGTCCGGCTATTTTTTTTTTTTTTTTTTTTTTTTTTTTTTGAGACAGAGTTTTGCTCTTGTTTACCAGGCTGGAGTGCAATGGTGCAATCTCGGCTCACTGCAACCTCTGCCTCCCAGGTTCAAGCGATTCTCCTGCCTTAGCCTTCCGAGTATCTGGGATTACAGGCATGCACCACCACACCTGGCTAATTTTCTATTTTTAGTAGAGATAGGGGTTCTCCATGTTGATCAGGCTGGTCTCAAACTCCTAACCTCAGGTGATCTGCCTGCCTTGGCCTCCCAAAGTGCTGGGGTTACAGGCGTGAGCCACCGTGCCCAGCCCTAGCTTCTGTCTTTAACCAGTCCTAAACACCTAAAGAGTGCTTATTAATTGCATTTTATTTCATAGGATTTTTCTAGTTTGAATTTTTCAACAAGGCAAGAGGGAGGGACGTCAAGGTCCCTGGAGATGCGAAAGCTACAGCATTCCATTGTGCAGTGTTTTGCATCAGGGTGCACCTACAGATAGAACAATGGGATTCGAGTCACCACAAAAACAGTACCTTCCACAGAAGTTCCTATTTTGAGGGTGGATTTCAGTTCACAATTAGACACCAACTCTAAGAAAGTAGTTTTTGTGGTGTGTGTTTTCTCTTTTGTTAATTTGTTTGTTGGTACATTTGACTATCCTTTATTTGGAGAGATGGTAGCCAGACCTATGCAAGGCTGAAATTCTCACTTGCTAGTTAGATAAACATCGGTTCTTGTCACCCCAATCATCTAGATGGTGTGACAGATTTTGTCAGGGACAGGCCTCATTGGAGTTCAGCTTTCAACAAAGCGGAGGGGATTGGCTGTGTCAAGGATATTTTAATTGGCTGTCTACATTGTGTGAACTCATTAGATAATTGCCAACCTTCTTCATTTTCTGTTGGGTAGACCTGGCTACAGAAGACAGCGTTTGGAAAGGAGATTAGTAAGAGGAGAGGCCGCTGAGCTGGAGAGCTCCTGGCAAAGGGGGACAAACCTGCAGGGAGGGTTGGGGTGGAAAACAAAAGGCCCTGAGCTGGGGAGAAACGTCAGGAGAGTCAGGAGAGAGCAAGAACAGGAGGGACTCCGTCTAGGGGTGGGATTGGAAACTTCCTCAAAAATCAAGGTTCAAAAAAGACAATGAGGAAGTACAAATAGATGCATCAGGTCGGGCTGGACCAGAGAAGCTGTGGCAGATGCAGGTGGTCACAGATGCCAGGGAAGAGGCCGGAGGGGCCTCCCTTAGGAGGTAGCTCCATCCTAGAGAGTTGTTTGTTCCAAGAGCTCCAGAGAAAATGAAGAGGGGGAGGGGTGGAGAGTGCTCATCCCCAGAGGGAGGGAGGCAAGCTTGGTGATTTCCAGCCCTGCAAGGGTGAGCCCGGCCTATCAGTGTCAAAGGAGGGCTCAGAGGAAGCAGAGGGAGGTGTCTCATCACCACTGCACCAGGGGGTGGTGACTGGGGAAGCAGGGCTGGCCCAGGGGGGTAAGGTCATCCTAGCAGGAGGGCGCTGGCCCAGTGGCAAATGGGCCAAGGTTCCAAATAGGACTTATTACAAGAAAAACAAAAACAAATTCAACATTATCAGTGGCGAGTTCCTCATCTTTATCTGTTGAAAGTTTTCCAAAAAAAAAAAAATCTGAAATCCAACCCACCTTAAGTTCACCTTATTAAAAAGTCACCCAAGGTAAAATAGCACACACACACACACACAAAGAGAAATAAATAAAAGGCGAGGGGGACCCAAAATATCGATTAATAAGGAAATCATTAAATAAATCATCACATCTTGGTGGATAAGAACTGTAATTGCAACTTCAGGAGGTCAAGGTTGGAGAATAGCTGGAGGCTAAGGGTTTGAGACCAGCCTGGGCAAAGCAACAAGGCCCCATCTCTACCAAAAACATAAAATTTGGTACCACGGTGGTGCATGCCTGTAGTCCCAGCCACTTAGGAGGCTGAGGCAGGAGGATTTCTTGAGCCTGGGAGGTCGAGGCTGCAGTGAGCCATGATCACACCACTGCACTCCAGCTTGGACAACAGAGCAAGACCCTGACTCTAAAAACATAAACAAACAAATAAATAAATTATGACATCCAGACTAAGTAAAACCATGAAGCAGTTAAAAACAAAGAGAGAGGCCAGGCACAGTGGTCCACGCCTGTAACCCAACACTTTGGGAGGCAGAGGCGGGCGGATCACCTGAGATTGGCGGACCAGCCTGATCAACGCGGAGAAACCCCATCTCTACTAAAACTACAAAATTAGCCAGGCATGGTGGCGCATGCCTGTAATCCCAGTTGCTCTGGAGGCTAAGGCAGGAGAATAGCTTGAATGTGAGAGGCAGAGGTTGCAGTAAGCTGAGATCATGCCATTGCACTCCAGCTTGGGCAACAAGAGCAAAACTCCATATCGAAAATAAATAAATTAATAAAAATAATAAAAAATAATAAACATAAAATAAAATAAAAACAAAGAGAGACACACATATATAAGATAAATTATTCGGTTAAAAGGAATTCTAGGCCGCACACAATGGCTCGTGCCTGTAATCCCAGCACTTTGGGAGGCTGAGGCGAGTGGATCACGAGGTCAGGAGTTCAAGACCAGCCTGGCCAAGATGGTGAAATCCCGTCTCTACAAAAAATACAAAAATTAGCCGGACATGGTGGAGGGCGCCTGTAATCCCAGCTACTCGGGAGGCTGAGGCAGAGAATTGCTTGAACCCGGGAGGCAGAGGCTGCAATGAGCCAAGATCACGCCACTGCACTGGCAACAGAGCAAGACTCTGTCTCAAAAAAAAGAAAAAAAAGAAGAAGAAGAAGTTCTAGAAGAAATGTATGATTCCCCTTGACATGCACGCGTGTCTGAGTTCAGCAGGGGACGCACATATGCAACCGTCCACAGAGGTAATGGGGGGGAGGGGCAGGGATTGAGGCAGCAGAATTAGGAGTCAAACTCCAAATTTGCCAGATCATCTACAAGGAGAGAATGACAGAGCCTGGATGTGCTTGTGGGAACCCCTGCAGAGTCCAGGCAATGTCTGGGCAGGTGTCCTCTCCCAGAAGCCTCTTTTTTTCTTGGAGAGGGTAGAAGCTGGAAATAACACCTTGTAATCGGTAACAACAATGCAGGGGCTGGCAGCACTGTGGATACCCAGTCTCCTCTTCTCTGGATGGCCACGTCGTCCAGGGAGAAATGAAGGGCTGTGGGTCAGGCCACAGGTAAGTCATGAGAAAGACCAGAAATAAGAACTGTGAGTCAGCACCTGCCTGACTTCTTCAGAAGCATAGTGGCTCCTGTCATCTTAGCGCCTTTGCTCTGATTGCCGCCAGAAGACAGTCCAGTCCTAGTTAAATTCTCTTCCTCTCAGCTTCAATGTCATTTCCTCCTGACCCCTCCAATCTCATTTACTTTGCTCCCGCTGTGGCGCATGCTCATGGAAGCCGGACCGTCTCCTCCTGGTGCACCGTCTGTCGTGCTGTCTGTGTGGGTTTGCACCCCCTCCCCAGACTGTGACTGCAAGCACCACAGGTCCAAGCAGGGACCTGCACTGGCCAGTTTGTTCACGGGTGGCATCCCCAGCCCCGCCACGGAGCGGTTGCTCAACAGATATGACCAGAGCTGGTAACTGCTGAAGCGAGTGCAGTCTCCACGGCAATCCCCTTGTCTCAGACCTGGCATTTGGAACTTGGTGTTAAGTGGGTGCAGCTGCCAGGAAGGCACTGGAACAAAACCCTGCCCTGTGTTTCCTAAGCAGATCAGCAGGTGAATGCGTGAACCCGCAGCCCAGCCCCAGCACAATTTTACTTGTCTGATGAGATAAACACCCGCCCACTCCCAAGACTCCAGGCGCTCTCCTGCAAGACTGGGTGGGTAGAAGTGGCACGGGGTTGGGGGGGGTCCAGAGGGGAGGGAGAGGCACAAGTGACTGTATCCGTCACCACACTGCCTCACAGGGCTCCGCAGCCGGAGAACACATGAGCGACACAAGGGGTACTGCCAAGGAGGGTGAATGTCACCTCTCTGCCCCACCCACGCAGCATGGGAGTGACACTCTGAAAACCCCTCTCAGGCCAATAGGCATTTTCAGCTTTCCCCAGTTACCCTGGAGGAGGGTTCACCAAACTGGCCTGGGTGTGTGATCCCTCCCACCCACTAAATAAGGGGAAACAATGGCAGGGAGCAGATGTTTGCCCCCAAGCTCCTCAGAGTGGAGGCGGCTTCTCCCTCTTCTGCCCCTGTGTGGGAGTCGACTGAGAAAGATGAAGCCTCCCAGTGGGTGGAAAGGAGGGTGTAGAGTGAATGGGGAGGGGAGATGCTCTAAAAGCATGCCCCAGACGGTGTTGAGAGGAAAAGCCTTGGGTTAGAGCTCACTGTCCTGGCTCCGTTTCAGTGGCTGTCCCCCCACCTTCACCCTTCCCAATTATACATCACAGCATCTTCGTCTGTAGAATTCTGGGGGTGGGAGGTGTGACCCTGAAGTCCCCACATCTTCCTCGGTGCACAGCCCCCCAGCACTCACCTCCCCAGAACCCCCACCTGCACCTGCACTGCCTGGCCTTCCTTCCTTAGCAAGACAGAGTTCTGACAGCCCCAGGGCTCAGGAAGAGCCGCCTGTGAAGCCCACAGCGGCCTTTCTGAAGCTTTACCCAAGTTCTGCTCCCTGGAGCCACACGGAAGGAAGTTCTGCCTGACAGCCTTTCCAGCACCCTGGGAAGCTGCTGATTTATTTTCTTTACCCCTGACTTCACTTATCTTGGATCCCAAGCAGAGACTGACAAAGCCAGAGACCTTGATGGTTTAGGATTCCAAGGTTTCTTATGCTTCCGGCTGCTCAGCCAGGGGCTTTCTTGATTTTATGTTTTTCAAATGAGAAGCATCTTACTGGCTAAGGAAGTCTAAGAGTGTCACGACTCATGGACCTTGGAAACCAATGGTCAGTAGTTTGGGATTCTTTGGGTGGATCAAGAGATTTTCTTGTGGACCTAGGAGCATCTCGATGTGGGGAGGGCCTGAGTAGACGGACTAGTGCCCTCTTCTGGATGGAATTGGAGGTTCCCCTGACGCCCCAATCCTTCCACCCCTGCCCTGGGGCTTTTTTGTTTGTTTGTTTGGTGGAATGGGAGGGCACTTCTCAAAGTCACATAGAAAATTTAAAATCGCAGCACTATCGGATATCCGAGTGCTAAGAATCACCTTTGTCTTGCTGCAGGTGAGGGAAATGAGGTCTTCTCAAGAAACTTGCATTTTCTGAGAAAATGTGGACACAATGGAAAAGCCCAGCACAAAACCACACACCTGAGGAGGCTGAACCAAATCGCTCCAGGACTTAAAGCACAGAGGGCACGTATTCCGCAGGTGAGAGAGCCTCTGCAGAGGCTGACAAGTCCTTCTTGGATGACACTGTGACTCTAAGCCCTCACAATCCCCTCTCCAGGGCGATGATCCACCCAGCGCTGTGGCTGCTGAGATTCTAGTCGCCCTACTCGCTCTAGGCTGGTGTGATTCTTTTGTATGTTTGTTTGTTTGTTTGTTTGTTTGAGATAAGTCTCACTCTGACGCTCTGACACCCAGGCTGGAGTGCAATGGTTTGATCTCAGCTCACTGCAGCCTCTGCCTTCCGGGTCCAAGCGATTCTTGTGCCTCAGGCTCCTGAGTAGCTCGGACTATGGGCGCCCGACAATACAACCGGCTAATTTTTGAATCTGTAGTAGAGATGAGGTTTCACCATATTGGCTAGGCTGGTTTCAAACTCCTGACCTCAAGTGATGTGCCTGCCTTGGCCTCCACAGGTGTGAGCCACTGGGCCTGGCCTAGACTGGTATCATCCTGACATTTCCAGGCCATGAAGCAGTCCCAGATTCAGCAGCCCTGGGCGTCTGCCATCGCCCTGTTGTATGATCTGCTCTGCCACTCACGAGGCATGACCCACCTTCCTACCCTCTCTGAGCCTCAGTTTACTCATTTAAATCTCAAAGCCTCCACAGATAATTGGGAAATGAAAGGAAAATCATGTAAGTATGAATACCTTCAACAGACAGTGGGATCTCATTAATACCAGTTTCCCCTTTCTATACCTCCCAGCAAAGAAAAGTTGATAACTGCAGGCCTCTGAACTAGTGCCCCACATCGGAGATACCGGCCACTTCTTACTGAACATTTGCCTGTGTCTACTATAAGGATATAAGATCATCTCAACCTCCCAAAAAGCCGATATTACCACCCCCATTTTTGCAGCTAAAGAAACTGAGGTGCAGAAAAATGAAATAGCGTATTCAAGGTCACAGAATGACCTGGGGCAGAGCTAGAGTCTAGACTCCCATCTGTCTGATATAAACCCCATTCTATAAACCCTCCAACATTGCTACTCCCCCTCCAACGCCACCGTAGCAGAAAGCTCCAAAACTGGGCGAGGTGCATACAGCTCTACAGCAGGCAACCCTATTCCTGTGTTCCACCTAGTGAAGGACCAGGAGGTTGTGCATGACCAAGGTGGTTCGGGGTGAAGGTCAGGGGCTGGCTGAAAATGGAAGGCATCTCAGGCTGGGTCTTTGACTGTGATTATGTCAGGGTCGGGGCTGAAATATGGTGAGTGGTAACTGAGGTTGCAACCTCTTCCCGAGGAAAGAGTGGGGGTGGGGTGGTGAAACTGGTTAATTGAGATGGGAGGGTTGGGGTGGGGGCAGGCAGAGCCTTCCAGGCCTTCAGATCCGGTGCTGTTACCGTAAACAAGTGCAACCCTCAGCTCCCTGGAGGGCCTGGGGAGCAAATGCGTGCATCCCTGCTTCGTTCCCAGCAGCTGTTCACTGGAGGACGCAGCCTGCCATCCCCAGCAGTCCTCCTCCACGGCCTTCCCCAGCCCCCAGATCAAGCCTCAGGAAGTGGCGCTGCTGAGAATCTCTCCTCCAGCCCTGCCTCCTGCCGAGAGTGTCCTCAGCGCCAGCATTTCCTGGCCTAATTAAGCTGGGTAATGAGTAGCTAAGAGGAGGGGATAAAAGCCCTAGGCGGCTTAGAGCTGGGACAGTTTATGACAGGGGCGTCTGCAGCTGGTGACATTCCTAGGAAAGTTATTTCTCATAACCCTGGGAAGTTGCATGCTGTTTCCTTAGCACGAGAGTAAGCCCCAAAGGTGAGCACAGGGAACATTGCGTCTTAAGGGGACCTGACTGGAAGGTCCTAAAGGTGACAGGTTGGGGGTGCCGTGCGTCTGTAGGACTGATCAGAGCTGCAGAGCAGCTACAGGCCACCTGGGCTAATGCCCTTATCTTAGACTGAGGCCGGGGCGTCCGTGGTGGCCACGTGACTCCCAGGGCTTGGGTTTTGTGTTTCTTCTGAATGATAGAACTCTGCACAGCATGCAGTTTCTAAGACCATATCCTCTCAGGGAAGGAAATCTGAGCTAGAGGCTCTGATCCTGACTCCTCCCCGGCCCACTTTTAAGGGTGTGAAAATTGTGTTTTGGAAAATATCAGGCACCCCAGCAGCCAGGATTGGGTAGAAGAGCTCTCAGATTGGGGCTCTGGGGGAAAGGGGAAGGTGGGCACCAGGTGCTCTGGACACCAGGGCCCGCCCTTCCGGAGACACTCAGGAGCCCAGTGTTGATTATCGCCACTCCCACTCTGCAGCCACAGCCTCGGCCCCCAAATTCTCCTTCTTTTGCACTCAGTTTTTTTTTTTTTTTTTTTTTTTTGAGACGGAGTCTTGCTCTACCGCCCAGGCTGGAGTGCAGTGGCCGGATCTCAGCTCACTGCAAGCTCCGCCTCCCGGGTTTACGCCATTCTCCTGTCTCAGCCTCCCGAGTAGCTGGGACTACAGGCGCCCGCCTCGTCGCCCGGCTAGTTTTTTGTATTTTTTAGTAGAGACGGGGTTTCACCGTATTAGCCAGGATGGTCTCGATCTCCTGACCTCATGATCCGCCCGTCTCGGCCTCCCAAAGTGCTGGGATTACAGGCTTGAGCCACCGCGCCCGGCCTGCACTCAGTTTTGTTTGTTTGTTTTTTGCGTCAGTTTTGTTTGCTTTGTTTTCTTCGGTCACCTTGCACTCTTTCCTTAGTTGGCCAGGGAACTTCGTGCTGTATGGGGTGGAGCAAGGCAAGGTCTGGGCTCTGGAGCTCGGCCCATCCCCAAGTCTCTGGGTGAACTGGGGAGACCAGGTGACCTCTCAGCTGTGGTTTTCCCATTTGTAGAGGGAAGGCATTGGTGGTGTCTAGTGTCCAGTATGTTGTGAAGCGCAACCTCCGCTTGGCCTGTGAGTGGCGATCGAGGCTGAAATTGGGCCATGTTTCCCAGACCTTTCAAATTAGGTTAGCCAGTTTCACCCGGGAACATTTTTGCCCCAGTTATCCCGTAAAGCAGAGTCATAGCTAGTGAGTATGTATTTTATTATTATTATTACTCTTATTATTAGAAACAGGGCCTCATTCTGTCATCCAGGCTGGAATGCCGTGGTGTGAACATGGTTCGACCTCCCCGGCCCAAGCAATCCTCCCACCTCAGCCTCCCAAGTGGCTGGGACCAGACACGTCACCACAAAAATATTTTTGAAATGTTTTGTAGAGACTGGGTTTTGCCATGTTGCCCAGGCTGGTCTCAAACTCCCGGGCCCAAGAGATCCTCCTACCTCAGCTTCCCAGAGTGCTGGGATTACAAGCGTCAGCCACTTCGCCTGGCTGAATGCATATTTTTAATGATGGAAGGGCTCATTCTCCTGCACCCCTGCAATCAATATTTGTTCTTTTCCAATTTTCTAAACAAGACCTGTCTGGTGCAATGTCCTCTGAGCCCCGCTTCCTCCATGGCCGGAGCCCAGAGGGGCAGGGAATGTGGGGATTCTGTCTTTCTTTCTGATCGCCACCCTTCACCCTCTGCCTCTGCTGTTCCCACAGTCCCATCTATTCCCCTGGCCTCCTGCTTCTGTCTCTCTCAACGTAGAGTGAGTAGTCAGATCACAAATAACCTGGTGTTTCCGTTTTTCCCTCTGGCGGTGGTTGCCCCTGGAGTGGAAGGAGACCTGGTGGCCAGATGCCTGACGTGGCCAGGACAGCTGGTGCTCTCCGCATGCCTGGGGAAGGTCCCTGGGGATCGGATTTGAGGGGCTCACACCAAGAAGAGGGGTGAGCAGGCCTGGCAGCTCACCCCTGTGACCCTGCCCACCTCTGGCTGGGCCACCTGACACGATCCCCCAGCCCCAGACGGCAGCAGCTGGGCAGGCCAGGGGAGCCAAATGGCTCTGCATGTGTAATCCCAGCTAAAAAGAGAAAGGGGAAAGATCTTGTAATTTCTCAGGACACAGACAACTGAAACCTGATACTCTTGCCAAGGGAGTCCTTTCACTGAGAGAGAGAAAGAGAGAGAGAGAGAGAGAGAGAGAAGGAGGGAGGGAGGGCAGTGTGTGAGAGGCCATTCTGGAAGGTTCTGGGGCCAGCAGGAAGTCCTGAGCACAGCTCTCCTATGAGTACCCCATGTGTCATCTCCCCTAGTCTTTGTCCTGAGCTGACTGTTGGTAGGAGCCAGGAGACATGGCTGGTCTGCCCAGTGGACACAGCAGTGGTCGTGGAGGCCGGGCCACCATCCATCTCTGTTCATTAGGAGCTGCTGTCCCTCCCTCCCCTGCCCTTTGTGTCAGGGAGCCAGATTATGCTGTTGAGAAAAATGTGCTCAAAGACCTTCAACTCGGGCCAGTAAGAGGCTGTTCTTTCTTCCTCTCTCTCAGCATTCTATAAAACCAAATGCATGGCTGGGCGTGGTGGCTCACGCCTGTAATCCCAGCACTTTGGGAGGCCGAGGTGGGTGGATCACGAGGTCAGGATATCGAGACCATCCTGGCTAACACGGTGAAACCCTGTCTCTACTAAAAATACAAAAAATTAGCTGGGCGTGGTGGTGGGCGCCTGTAGTCCCAGCTACTGGAGAGGCTGAGGCAGGAGAATGGCGTGAACCTGGGAGGCGGAGCTTGCAGTGAGCCGAGATCTCATCACTGCACTCCAGCCTGGGCGACAGAGCGAGCCTCTGTCTCAAAAAAATAAAAATAAAAACAAATAAAAAAATAAAAAAAAAAACCAAATGCATGATCAGAGTGGAAGGTAGACCAGCCTGACTTGAATGGGTTAGGGTCGTTCGTCTTTGTTCAGCTATAAGGAATTGCAGCTATAAGGAATTATTAGGCTAAAGCCACAGAAATTTGGGGAGGCCACTTTGTGACCAGCTCTGTGCTGGGTGCAGCTCTGTGCTGGTGCAGCTCGAACACAGGCATGTATGACAAAGTGTCTGTCCTTGAGGTGTAGTTTGCTACCCGGCTGGAGCAACAAGACTTTCAGCCGCAAGGATTAGTGAACGATACACGAAGAAGTCCAATCAAGAACCTGAATGTGGGGTACAGCCAGCCAGCGGTTCCGGGGTCCATCCTGGCGTGCTGCGTGGAGAGAGTTTCTTTGAGGTGAAATGTTCTCTGCCGTCATTCTGTGTCACGCGCTGTTGATTGCAATCCTGTGGTGTGCCAGGCGCTGACCGGGCACCAGGGGTGCCGCCAGGAACAAGACAGTCTTCTCCCGCCCTGGCATAGCACACTCTAAAGGCTCTGACTTCACTCTTATTGTACATGTTTGTATTTTATAATTCATTTATTTATTTACACACCGTGTGTGTTCAGTATGTTCAGAAAGATTCAAGTCCGTTTACAATGAATGCCACAAGTGCCAGAAACCCCAAAACCAGATTAAAGGTTGAGGTCCAGGGTCTAGGGAAAGCTGGGGCTAAAGAATAATTCCATCAGAAAAGCTGGATTCAAGGAAGTGCTGCAACATTTGAACCTAAAACTTGGTTCCGAGCTGCCCGGTGGTTAGGTCAAAAAGGAAAATAGTGTGTCTAACAAAAAAGAAACATTTCTTGTGTATGTCCCTTCTTTCTGACACCAACCTTCAGGCTCATTTCTCACCATCATCCCATGCACACTCCACCTTGCTTGACTGCATTCAGTTCTGCAGAATCACTGAGGGCTGGGCTCATTGGCACCTGAGCTTCTCCCACCTCCCCACTGCTCTGTCTGCTTAACTCCGGGGAACACCACTGGCCCTGCTTCAACCGGCACTGCGGTCACTACTTCACATGCCTGCCCGACCCCGCAGTCAGGGCCTGCTGCGCTCCCCGTGTCAATGCCTCTCCTACCTGACTCTGTCACGGCCCTCTCAGGGTACTGTCGTTGCTCCCTGCTTCTTTCCCTACCTGCTGGTGAGTTGCTCCCTACCAGGAGTCCTGTCCCTCATCTCCACTATCCCAGGGCCTAGCACAGTGCCTGCTGCACTGTAGCCAATAAATATTTGCCACTAACAATTATTTTGCACTTAATGATGTGCCAAGCACCATGGTAATTATCTTACAAATATTGTCTTTTCTTTTTTCCTTGTGGCAGGGTCTCACTCTATTGCTCAGGCCAGAGCTCACTGCAACCTCTTCCTCCCAGCTTCAAGCAACTCTCCTGCCTCAGCCTCCCAAGTAGCTGGGATTACATGTGTGTACCACCATGCCCGGTCACTTTTTGTACTTTTGGTAGAGACTGAGTTTCACTGCGTTGGCTAGGCTGGTCTGAAACTCCTGACCTCAAGTGATCTGCCTGCCTTGGCCTTCCAAAGTGCTGGGATTACAGGTGTGAACCATTGCACCCAGCCCATTTTACTCTTTTTTTTTTTTTCCAGATGGGGTCTCGCTCTGTCGCCCAGGCTGGAGTGCAGTGGCGCGATCTCGGCTCACTGCAAGCTCCGCCTCCCGGGTTCACGCCATTCTTCTGCCTCAGCCTCCCGAGTAGCTGGGACTACAGGCGCCCGCCACCACGCCTGGCTAATTTTTTTTTTTTTTTTTTTTATTGAGACGGAGTCTCGCTCTGTCGCCCAGGCTGGAGTGCAGTGGCCAGATCTCAGCTCACTGCAAGCTCCGCCTCCCGGGTTCATGCCATTCTCCTGCCTCAGCCTCCCGAGTAGCTGGGACTACAGGCGCCGCTACCTCGCCCGGCTAGTTTTTTATATTTTTAGTAGAGACGGGGTTTCACCGTGTTAGCCAGGATGGTCTCGATCTCCTGACCTCGTGATCCGCCTGCCTCGGCCTCCCAAAGTGCTGGGATTACAGGCGTGAACCACCGTGCCTGGCCAACTCTTTTTTTTTCCCCCCGAGATGGAGTCTTGCTCTGTCGCCCAGGCTGGAGTGCAGTGGTGCAATCTTGGCTCACTGAAACCTCCGCCTCCTGGGTTCAAGTAGTTCTTTGAGTAGCTGGGATTACAGGCGTGCACCACCACGCCCAGCTAATTTTTATATTTTTAGTAGAGATGGGGGTTTCACCATGTTGGCCAGGCTGGTCTCGAACTCCTGACCTCATGATCCGCCCGCCTCGGCCTCCCAAAGTGCTGGGATTACAGGCGTGAACTATCGTGCCTGGCCCATATATTATCTCATTTAACTCTTAAAAGAACCCTGTGACATAGTTATTATTATGCCCATTTTACAAGTAAAGAAACTGAGATTAAATGAGCCAAATAACCCAAGGACTCAGAGTGGTGGACCCAGCCTCAAACTCAGATCTTCCTGACTTTGAAGCCTTTGGGAAGGATGAGACGTTTGCATGTACGGCCTTTTATTGGAATTATTGTTATCTGTTGCTAGATTATGAGCCCTCAAAGGAAAGGGGGAAAGACCGCTCCACACGCACAGCAGACAGCACAATGCTTTGCACACAGCAGGAACTCCTGAAGCATTTCTCAGCAATAAGAGTTCTTTTCTTTTCTTTTTTTTTTTTGAGACGGAGTCTCTCTGTCGCCCAGGCTGGAGTGCAGTGGCCGGATCTCAGCTCACTGCAAGCTCCGCCTCCCGGGTTTACGCCATTCTCCTGCCTCGGCCTCCCAAGTAGGTGGGACTACAGGCACCCGCCACCACGCCCGGCTAATTTTTTTTTTTTTTTTTGTATTTTTAGTAGAGACGGGGTTTCACCATGTTAGCCAAGATGGTCTCAATCTCCTGACCTCGTGATCCGCCCTCCTCAGCCTCCCAAAGTGCTGGGATTACAAGTGTGAGCCACCGTGCCTGGAAGAGTTCTTTTCTTTTTTGATGAAGTCTTGCTCTTGTCACCCAGGTTAGAGTGTAGTGGTGCAATTTTGGCTCACTGCAAACTCTGTCTCCTGGGTTCCGGCGATTCTCTTGCCTCAGCCTCCTGAGTAGCTGGGATTACAGGCATGCGCCACCATGCCCAGCTAATTTGGATATTTTTAGTAGAGACGGGGTTTCACCATGTTGGCCAGGCTGGTGTCAAACTCCTGACCTCAGGTGATCCACCCGCCTCAGTCTCCCAAAATGCTGGGATGACAGGCCTCAGGCCTGAGCCACTGCTCCGGGTCAAGAGTTCTTTTTTTTTTTTTTTTTGAGACGGAGTCTTGCTCTGTTGCCCAGGCTGGAGTGCAGTGGCCGGATCTCAGCTCACTGCAAGCTCCGCCTCCCGGGTTTACGCCATTCTCCTGCCTCAGCCTCCCAAGTAGCTGGGACTACAGGCACCTGCCACCACGCCCAGCTAGTTTTTGTATTTTTTTTTTTTAGTAGAGATGGAGTTTCACCATGTTAGCCAGGATGGTCTAGATCTCCTGACTTCGTGATCCGCCCATCTTGGCCTCCCAAAGTGCTGGGATTACAGGCTTGAGCCACCGCGCCCGGCCCCAAGAGTTCTTAACAAAGATGTGGAGAATTCTACCGCTGGCTTGCAGACCGAAACTTACAAGGCCCTCACCACCACCCAGCTGGCTTAATCACACTGTGGTATTCACAGGCCTTAGAACTTACAGCTGAAAAAGACCTTAGAACTCAGAGACTCGAACCCTAAGGTTTCACAGCCTGAGAAACAGTTGCGGAGAGATCAAATGGCTCAGCTAAGGTCATACAGCTCATTAGCAACAGCAAGGGCAGGGACACATGTGACTCCCACTACCTAGAATTGCTTTCCAATTTGATGAAAAAATTTACCTGGATTCAGCAAACAAGGTGACAAAAGGCCAGAGTGGGGAAGCCCACCAAGGCAGCACCCTCGGGGGAGTCACTAGTGGGCAGTGGCCTTGCTCTCCAGCCAGCCTGCTCTACTACTGGTGCTTCTCCCTCGCCCCTTCCCCAGCCACCGTATTTCTTCCCGTAGCCACTCATCACCTCCTGCGTGACCAGGTCTTCCTTCTCAGGCATCTCTTGTTTGTAAGAAAGGTATTGGTGAATATCAGTCTTCCAACCTTCAATGACTCCCTGCTGTGGACACAGCCTTGGCTCAGACTCCTAAAGGAGGTGGGGCTCCTAGCTCTATAGCGGAAGCTCACAGGGTGATTCTGTGCCCCTCCACCGGGACATTCTGATTGTCGTAACTGGGGGAGGCAGACAACTTGCTACTTCATCTGGAGAGTAGAGACTGGGGATTCTGCTAAACATCCTACAGTACACAGGATAGCCTCCAAATCAAAGAAATATCTGGCACAAATGTCAGCGATGCTGAGGATGAGAAACCCTGCTGGACAAGTGGGAAGAAGAGCTCTGCCCACTGTTTCCTCCTGGCAGAAAAGTTCCCACTGGGCTCCTCTCTACCCTGCCCAGTGGGTCTGCAGGTACCTCTTCAGAGCCATTGGGTTTTTGGTCTCGTTTTCTCCTGCCACTTCCACCAGCCATTTGTGTTTCCATTTCATCTCCAACAAAATACCAAAACAAGGGCAATGATTTTATTGAGCACCAAATGGGTTCCCGGCAGAATGCTCGGTGTTTTCGGTGTTTTATGTATCTTACATTAGCTTTTGCCTTGTCACTTAATTTCACCTGAAAAACAAGAGTAGTTTGTTAACATTGTTAACATTTTGCCAATGAGAAGACTGGTCCCTGGAGGACAAGTAACTTGTTCAAGGTCACTCAGCCATTAACTGTTTCAAACCCAGCTGTGAGCTATCCAGGCCAGTGCTCCTGCTACTTTCCACACAAAACAGCGGTGGGCTGTGCAGACAGATATGAGACAGTCAGCAAATTAAAGGTGTGTTTGTTTTTCTCAGACACCAAATCCATCTCCTGCCTTGTCCACAAGCAGGAAAGATAGAGTTCTGGGGAAATGTGGTCTGGGCGTGGTGGCTCACAACTGTAATCTCAGCACTTTGGGAGGCCAGGGCAGGAGGATCGCTTGAGGCCAGGAGTTTGAGACCAGCTTGGGCAACATAGGGAGACCCCCGTCTCTACAAAACACTTAAAAATTAGCTGGGTGTGGTGGTGTGCACCTATAGACTCAGGAGGCTGAAGCGGGAGGATTCCTTGAGCCCAGGAGTTCAAGGCTGCAGTGAGGCAAGGTCACACAACTGCACTCCAGCCTGGGAGACAGAGCGAGACTGTTTTTCTTTCTTTCTTTTTTTTTTTGTTTGTTTGTTTGTTTGAAATGGAGTCCCACTCTGTCTGTCGGCCAGGCTGGAGTGCAGTGGTGTGATCTTGGCTCACTGCAGCCTCCGCCTCCTGGGTTCAAGTGATCCTCCTGCTCCGCCTCCCAAAGTGCTGGGATTACAAGCGTGAGTCATCGTGCTCGGCCAAGACTCTGTTTCGTTTTTTATTTTATTTTTATTTTTATTTATTTTTTAAGATGGAGTCTCGCTCTGTCACCAGGCTGGAGTGCAGTGGCATGATCTTGGCTCACTGCAACCTCCACCTCCCAGGTTCAAGTGATTCCCCTGCCTCAGCCTCCCAAGTAGCTGGGACTACAGGTGCACACTACCATGCCTGGCTAATTTTTTGTATTTTAGTAGAGACAGGATTTCACTATGTTGGCCAGGCTGGTCTTGAACTCCTGACCTCATGATCCACCCACCTCGGCCTCCCAGAGTACTGGGATTATAGGTGTGAGCCACTGTGCCCGGCCAACTCTGTTTCAGAAAAGGAAAGGAAAGGGAAAGGGAAGGGAAAGGGAAGGAAAGGGCCAGGCATGCGCGGTGGTCTCACACCTGTAATCCCAGCACTTTGGGAGCCGAGGCAGGCGGATCACTTGAGGTCAGTAGTTCAAGACCAGCCTGGCCAACATGGTGAAACCCCGTCTCTACTAAAAATACAAAAATTAACTGGGTGTGGTGGTGGGTGCCTGTAATCCCAGCTACTCGGGAAGCTGAGGCGGGGGAATCACTTGAACCGGGAGGCGGAGGTTGCAGTGAGCTGAGATCGTAACATTGCGCTCCAGCCTGGGTGACAGAGCTAGACTCTATCTCAAAAAAAAAAAAAGTAAGAAAGGAAGACATATGGAAACTTGGGGGTGAAGACAGGCTGGTCTCCTGCCCCATCCCCTTCCTAAATTGCAGTGTCTTCACTTACATGCCTCAGAACTAAGGTGAGCCCTACTAACCCAGAGCTAAACTCTAAACTGCCAAGAAAACCTCTGGGGGAGCTCCACCACCCAGCTCCTGGCACACACACCCCTCCCTGAGAGGAGGCACTCTGGGGTTCCCCTCCCCAACAGTTTGGGCCTCCATAGTGCCTTCCATGGACGCTGGGGACTTATTAAACTGTGCTGATGCAGGGCTTCTGACACCAAACCCAGAGTCTGTTGTGACAACCTTAGCATTGTTAATAAGAGGATACCATGTGCATGGTAACTGTGTACGAGTGTGTGTCCGTGTGTGCACGCACACATGTGCATGCTACTGAAAAGGTGGCCTTCATTCAGGGTTTAAACTGGGCCTTGGCCTCCTGGCCTCTCTGAGCTGCTTCCTGCTGACCTCCATCCCGGAGATGACCGTCCCCTACAGTCGGGAATGGAGCTGCCCGGCCCCCCCCCCCCCACCCGCCCCGGCCTCCTCTGCTCAGATTAACCCCTTCCTCCCCGTTTGCCTGTGCCTGGCAGTGGGGCTCTGGGCCAAGGGGCCAGACACTCACTGGCTCCAGGGCTGGCGGATGCCATAAACCCGTTTTCCTTGGGGACTCCAGAGCTCCACATCTTACTTTCAGAAAGCACAAGTGTTTTGTTGGCAATGGCCTCAGGAGGAGGGAGAGCCCAGGGCTCTGTACACATGTTCCTCATTTGCCATTGGTGGGGCAGGGGCTGCTGCAGGGGACTGTGCTGGGCTGTGCTGGGGAGGCAGGCACGGGAGGGGGAGAGCAGCTGCAGCTGCTGCCGGAAGTTTGGCTTCAGGGAGGAATGGAGGGAGAGAGTGCAAGAAGAAGGGGTGGGACTTGGGGACAGGGGCGGTGTCACGGGGGAGGAGGGAGCAGGTGGTGACTTGTTTATCTGCTCAGCTGTTTTGTTGCCAGGAGCCTGAGAGAGAGACAGAAGCAGCTGGGAGGAGGAAAAGCAACGCGGCCAGGGGCCCTCCTGGCCCTTCTGCCTTAGCCACAGGTTCTGAAACCAAAGCAAAACCACCAGAGAGTGATTCATGTGGGTATGGCCCTCCCCTCCCCACCCAGAAAGGTTTCTCTTGAGCCCATATGCTAGTTTCTGTCATGCAAACGCCCTGGCAATGCCCTCCTTGCCTTGGCGCAATGGCTCTGATTGGGTAGGCATCTCCCGGGGTTAATACTGGCACAAACTCATGTAAATCTTCCTGGGTCTAAGTCTGGTGTACTCTCATATGTGAATTGGCATGGTCCTGGAGGGCCAGTCAGCTAGCTCCTAGCCTCGAGATCAGCCTGGACCAAACCAAAAAAAAAATCGTCTCTGGTGAAACAGGATAGCAACCGCACCCCCTGCTCTGCGCTCCCCAGGGCCTCGCTTCGCGGTGGCCAGTTTGGATTCTTCTCTCCAAATGCCCAGGACCGTGCAGGTTACTTATTGGTCCCCTTCATGCCCCAGATGCAAATTTAGCATGTCTCATTTGCATGCTAAATTGTTTGGAGGCAAGGCTGGGATGCGGCTTAATTTGCCCTGATGTCTTTTGACCAGGTTAATAAACATCCCCCCAGCCCATCCCAGCACTTGAGAGTCTGGAAGGCAGCTATGCTTTAATGACAGTGCCATTTCAGGAGTTTGCTTGCTGTTCCCCCTTGGCTCTTTGTCTAGCTTATTATTTTCATCTTGTTGTTTGTTTGTTTAAATGAGAACTTTCATAGACAATTCCCTCTCCCGCCTCCCCCAGAGGCCAGTCTGTGTTGCTAGAGAAATTTTTCTGCCTCCCTCTTGGTTTACAAAGCCAGGGCATCTCTGTTGACAAAGGGTCTGCGATCTGGCACTGGGCCTGGCAGTTAGGGACTGTGTAAGAAATGCAGATGCCTTTTGCAGATGCCTGCCCTGCTCCACCTCTAAGCAGCCAAAAAATCCTGCACCACCTCAGGAAGACCCCACATCCTAGCTTGCTGGTCTCTGAGCACTCTGCCCTGCCAACGCTATAGCGCTAGGAAGGCAGGAAAGATGGAAAAGGCTGTGGGGGATTGAGTAAGAGATTCAGGGAATGAGGGACAGTGACACTGTCTGTAGGTGGGTTGGCTTAGCAGAGGGATTGGGAGCGGCTCACTGGAGTGGTGGAAAGAACTGGGGACAGGGAGTCAGGAAGCTGAGCTTTTATTCATCCCAGCTTTGCCACTGACAAGTTAGGTGGTCTTGGGCCAGACTGGACCAAGTCTGGGTCTTCCCGTGTAAAATGCAGGCTCCCATCTCAAAGTCCTTTTCTACTTTACAGATTCTCTTGCTTTTAGAATGCTAATTTCATTGATTATAGCCCATTTCCTTCTCCAGGGACAAGGTAACCCAATAAAATCTCCCCTTAGGTGGGGTGTGTTGGCTCACGCTGTAGCCTGTAATCCCAGCATTTTGGGAGGCTGAGGTGGGTGGATTATCTGAGGTCAGGAGTTTGAGAACAACCTGACCAACAAGGTGAAGCCCCTTGTCTACTAAAAATAGAAAAATTAGCCAGGCGAGGTGGCAGGTGCCTGTAGTCCCAGCTGCTCGGGAGGCTGAGACAGGAGAATTGCTTGAACCCGGGTGGCAGAGGTTGCAATGAGCTGAGATCGTGTCACCACACTCCAGCCTGGGCAACAGAGCGAGACTCTGTATGAAAAAAAAAAAAAAAAACCTACGCCTTAACGGTGGTTGGTCAGACAGCCAGCCTGAATTGCTGTCTTTTTCCCAAACCCAGATGCCTTGGCTGAGGCACCAGTTAAAACTTTTATCTTAGGAAAGCTCTGGGGGTTGCCTCTTGCAGGTCATGGGTTGCAAAGGGCAGAGGCTCCAGCATACCATCTTCTTGAGCATTTCCTGTTCAGATTTCTATGGGATTAATGGTTCTTCCACCTTCTACCTCCCGGGGGGCTCCCCTGAGCTCTGCTTTATATAAGGTAAGTGCTCTTGGGCTTCAGGTGGATTCCATTTAAACGTTTCTTTGAGCACTTACTCTGTGACTGACATTGCTGGACCCAAAGGAATACAGAGATAATGGATGACTTAGTCCTTATCCGAATAGAGCCACCTATTGGTGAGGCCAAACTTAATGGAACTCTCCGAAAACAATTCTGTCAAGGCCGGTGCGGTGGCTCGCACCTATAATCCCAGCACTTTGGGAGGTCGAGGCGGGTGGATCATAGGGTCAAGAGATCGAGACCATCCTCGCCAACATGGTGAAACTCCGTCTCTACTAAAAAT
This sequence comes from Rhinopithecus roxellana, assembly GCF_007565055.1. Classification (NCBI taxonomy): domain Eukaryota; kingdom Metazoa; phylum Chordata; class Mammalia; order Primates; family Cercopithecidae; genus Rhinopithecus; species Rhinopithecus roxellana. Next base: position 59,584,452 of record NC_044561.1, read on the forward strand.
ACAAAAATTAGCCGGGCGTGGTGGTGCACGCCAGTAGTCCCAGCTACTCGGGAGGCTGAGGCAGGTGAATCACTTGAACCCAGGAGACAGAGGTTGCAGTGAACTGAGATGGTGCCACTGCACTCCAACCTGGCTACAGTGCGAGACTCAATAAAAAAAAAAAAAAAAAAAATTCTGTAAAACATCTCCCATTTCTCCCTTCAACCTAAAGAACATGGGAAAATGGACCAAGTGGACTGATAAATGGATTTCAAAGGTGATAGTGGAATTTATTTGTTATATTTGAGAAAGTTAGCCTTAAGAAATTAGAAATTAGCCTTTTGCTGATGGCGGCGAGAGCGGAGAGGACGCCATGAAGGCTTCTGGCACACTACGAGAGTACAAGGTGGTGGGTCGCTGCCTGCCCACCCCCAAATGCCACACACCACCCCTCTACCGCATGCGAATCTTTGCGCCTAATCATGTCGTCGCCAAGTCCCGCTTCTGGTACTTCGTATCTCAGTTAAAGAAGATGAAGAAGTCTTCAGGGGAGATTGTCTACTGTGGGCAGGTATTTGAGAAGTCCCCACTGCGGGTGAAGAACTTCGGAATCTGGCTGCGCTATGACTCCCGGAGCGGCACCCACAACATGTACCGGGAATACCGGGACCTGACCACTGCGGGCGCTGTCACCCAGTGCTACCGAGACATGGGCGCCCGGCACCGCGCCCGGGCCCACTCCATTCAAATCATGAAGGTGGAGGAGATCGCAGCCAGCAAGTGCCGTCGGCCGGCTGTCAAGCAATTCCACGACTCCAAGATCAAGTTCCCGCTGCCCCACCGGGTCCTGCGCTGTCAGCACAAGCCACGCTTCACCACCAAGAGGCCCAACACCTTCTTTTAGGTGCAGGGCCTTCGCCTGGGTGTGCCCCAAATAAACTCAGGAATTACCTGGTGAAAAAAAAAAAAAAAAAAAAAGAAATTAGAAATTATTCTGGTAGATTGTACTTACAAAGGCTTTGTCAACTATAGTTGCAATAATAACAAGAATAATACCGGCTATTCTTTCTTGAGTGCCTGCTATATATGTATCATGCATTTTGGCAGATGTTTTACATGCTTTATCCTATGGGATTATTTAATGAGGGAGGCGCTATTAAAATCTCCATTTTTATTATTGTTTTAAACTTTTCTTTTTCTTTTTTTTTTTTTTTTTTTGAGCCAGAGTCTTACCCTGTCGCCCAGGCTGGAGTGCAGTGGTGCCATCTCGGCTCACTGCAAACTCCGCCTCCCGGGTTCAAGCTATTCTCCTGCCTCAGCCTCCCAAGTAGCTGGCACCACAGGCGCCCACCACCATGCTCAGCTAATTTTTTTTTTTTGTATTTTTAGTAGAGACGGAGTTTCACTGTGTTAGCCAGGATGGTCTCGATCTCCTGACCTCGTGATCCGCCTGCCTCAGCCTCCCAAAGTGCTGGGATTACAGGCGTGAGCCACCGCGCCCAGCCCTTTTTTTTTTTTTGAGACAGAGTCTTACTCTGTCGCCCAGACTGGAGTATAGTAGCGTGATCTCGGCTCACTGCAATCTCTGCCTCCTGAGTTCAAGCGATTCTCCTGCCTCAGCTTCCCGAGTAGCTGGGACTACAGGCAAGGGCCACCACGCCTGGCTAATTTTTGTATTTTTGGTAGAGACGGGGTTTCACCATGTTGGCCAGGCTGGTCTTGAACTCCTGACCTCAGGTGATCCACCTGCCTTAGCCTCCCAAAGTGCTGGGATTACAGGCGTGAGCCACTGCACCGGCTACTTTTTGAATTTTTGTATATAAGTATGTATTATATTTAAGCCTTTTATAAGTTCCTGACTTGGCTTTAACCTTTTTTTTTTTTTTTGAGGCGGAGTCTCGCTCTGTCGCCTGGGCTGGAGTGCAGTGGCCGGATCTCAGCTCACTGCAAGCTCCACCTCCCGGGTTTACGCCATTCTCCTGCCTCAGCCTCCTGAGTAGCTGGGACTACAGGCACCCGCCACCTTGCCCGGCTAGTTTTTTGTATTTTTTAGTAGAGACGGGGTTTCACCGTGTTAGCCAGGATGGTCTCGATCTCCTGACCTCGTGATTCGCCTGTCTCGGCCTCCCAAAATGCTGGATTACAGGCTTGAGCCACCGCGCCCAGCCTTTTTTTTTTTTTAAGACAGGATCTGGCTCTTTTTCCCAGGCTGGAGTGTAATAGCACAATCATAGCTCATTGCAGTCTTAAACTCCTGGGCTTAGACAAGCCTCCTGATTGCCTGGGACTACAAATGTGCACCACCACACCTGATTAATTTTTTATTTTTATTTTTTCTAGAGAAGGGGTCTCCCTATGTTGCCCAGGCTGGGCTTGAACTCGTAGCCTCAAGCCATAACTCCAAGGCTAGGGCTGGCATTCTAGTGAAAATTCAAGCAGTCTCCTGTTGGGTGGGTTTTGTCTCAGCATCTGTGATGCAGTCAAATGTCCAAAGGCCTAGATCTCACCCGTCTCTCCTTCAGCCATTTGCACCAGCTTAGATGAAGGAATCAAGAACTGATGAATTTTTAAAGTTTTCTTTTTTCGAGTACCTGTTTTGTGTAAGACCCTGTGATAGAGGTGGGGGTTCTGGTGGGGAAATAGCAAACCAGGCGTGGCTCTCCTCCTAAAGGAGTTTACAATCCTCAAAAAATGTTCTTGGCCCGGCACAGTGGCTCACACCTGTAATCCAGCACTTTGGGAGGCTGAGGTGGGTGGATCACAAGGTCAGGAGTTCGAAACCAGCCTGGCCAGTATGGTGAAACCCTGTCTCTACTAAAAAATACAAAAATTAGCCGGGCGTGGTGGCGGGCACCTATAATCCCTGGTACTCGGGAGAATGAGGCAGGAGAATGGTTTGAACCCAGGAGGCGGAGGTTACAGTGAGCCTAGACTGCGCCACTGCATTCCAGCCTGGGCAACAGAGACTCCGTCTCAAAAAAAAAAAAAATTCTTTAAGTCTATTTTTGCCATTTTTTTTTCTTTTTTTTGGGACAGGGTCTCACTGTGTTACCCATGCTAGAGTGCAATGGAATGATCATAGCTCACAGCAGGCTTGACATCCTGGCCTCAATGGATTCCCCTTGACTTCAGCCTCCCAAGTAACTGGGACAACAGGTGTGTGTCACCAAACCCGGCTAATTTTTTTATTTTTTGTAGAGATGGGGTCTCACTGTGTTGCCCAGCCTCTACTTCCTTTTCCATATGAGTTACACAATAATATTGTCAGGTTCTATAAAACTGTTCATTGATGTTTTATGGAAATTGTGCAAAGTCTATTAATCGACTTGGGGAACATTGGCCTCATTTTTAACCTTTTTATCTTTTGATTTTTTTTTTCTTGAGATGGAGTTTTGCTCTTGTCACCCAGACTGGAGTGCAATGTCACGATCTTGGCTCACTGCAACCTCCGACTCCCGGGTTCAAGTGGTGCTCCTGCCTCAGCCTCCCGAGTAACTGGGATCACAGGCGCCCATCACTATGCCTGGCTAATTTTTGTATTTTTAGTAGAAATGGGGTTTTGCCATGTTGGTCAGGCTGGTCTGGAACTCTGGACCTCAGGTGATCAGCTCACATCGGCCTCCCAAAGTGCTGGGATTACAGACATGAACCACCACTCCTGGCTAACCTTTTATTCTTTTATCTCTCTCTCTCTCTTTTTTTTTTTTTTTTTTGAGATGGAGTCTCACTCTGTCCCCAGGCTGGAGTGCAGCGGTACAATCTCGGCTCACTGCAACCTCTGCCTCTTTTGTTCAAGCGATTCTCCTGCTTCAGCCTCCCTAGTAGCTGGGATTATAGGTGTGCACCACCACACCCAGCTAATTTTTGTATTTTTAGTAGAGACAGGGTTTCACTATGTTGGCCAGGCTGGTCTTGAACTCCTGGCCTCAAGTGATCCATCCACCTTGGCCTCCCAAAGTGCTGGGATTACAGGTGTGAGCCACCACGCTATTTTCTCATTTTACCCTTTTTTCTCATTTTTACCCTTTGCAGCCAGGAATGATTTTGTACCCTTGTAAATGGCTCTAAATTCTGGGTCCATCCTTGCTGTTAATCCTTTTACTGTGTTCCTCTTCACACTGGGAGAAACGCCAAGGAGGGACTCTTGCTTTTCTGTGTAGGCGCTGTGTCTCCCAAAGGCTGCCCTTATGGGAGAGATGTTTGTCTTCATCTCTAATGTGCCAATTAAGAATCCTGCCTTAGTTGTCCAGCCCCAGATCCAGTGTTTCCTGATGCGATTCTAGGTGCCGAGCCAGTCCCTAAGCTTATTCAAGCCTCAGGGGATCCAGGCTGGAATAGCAGCGGGGCCAATATCTGGGCAGAAGACCAAGAGAGGGAACCAAGTGGGCAAACACCATCAGCTGAGAGGCCCTGTGTCTTTACATCTCCATCTAGTTTTCAAACTTATTATTATGGAAATTTCAAACATAGAGAAAGTTAGAAAGAATATGCATGTAATTGACCACCTAGATTCAACAAAGATAAACTTTTTACCATATTTGCCTATTTGGCCTCTGTCTTTCTCTCTGTTATTTTATTTTACTTTTTGACACAGAGTCTCACTCTGGCACCCAGGCTGGAGTGCAGTGGCGGGAACTTGGCTCACTGCAACCTCCACCTCCCAGGTTCAAGCAGTTCTCCTGCCTCAGCCTCCTGAGTAGTTGGGACTATAGAGGCATGCCACCATGTCTGGCTAATTTTTGTATTGTTAATAGAGACTGGGCTTCACCGTGTTGGCCAGGGTGGTCTTGAACTCCTGACCTCATGTGATCCGCCTGCCTTGGCTTCCCAAAGTGCTGGGATTATAGGCGTGAGCCACTGCACCTGGCCAAAATATTTATTTTTGTAAAAAAATTGACCATGTTAGCCATTTTATTTTATTTTATTTTATTTTTAAATTTTATTTATTTATTTATTTTGAGATGGAGTTTCACTCTTGTTGCCCAGGCTCACTGCAATCTCTGCCTCTGCCTCCCAGGTTCAAGCGATTCTCCTGCCTCAGCCTCCCGAGTAGCTGGGATTACAGGCGCCCACCACCATGCCTGGCTAATTTTGTATTTTTAGTAGAGACGGGGTTTCTCCATGTTGGTCAGGCTGGTCTCAAACTCCCGACCTCAGGTGATCCACCCGCCTTGGCCTCCCAGAGTGCTGGGATTACAGGTGTGAGCCACCACGCCGGGCCTATTTTTAAGTTTTTTTTAGAGATAGGGTCTTGTTCTGTTGCCCAGGATGGAGTGCAGTGGTGTGATCATAGCTCACTGCAGCTTCGAACCCCTAGGTTAAAGAGATCCTTCCGCCTCAGCCTCCCAAATACCTAGGACTATGGGTGTGTGCCACCACACCTGGTTGATTTTTTTTATTTTTATATTTTATTTTTTTTTATTTTTTCCTTCCTTCCTTCCTTCCTTCCTTCCTTCCTTCCTTCCTTCCTTCCTTCCTTCCTTCCTTCCTTCCTTCCTTTCTTCCTTTCTTTCTTTCTTTCTTTCATTTTTGAGACAGAGTCTTGCTCTGTCACCCAGGCTGGAGTGCAGTGGCCCGATCTCAGCTCACTGCAAGCTCCGCCTCCCGGGTTCAAGCGATTTGTCTGCCCCAGCCTCCTGAGTAGCTGGGATTACAGGTGCACGCCACCATGCCTGGCTACTTTTTGTATTTTTAGCAGAGACAGGGTTTCACCATGTTGGTCAGGCTGGTCTCAAACTCCTGACCTTGTGATCCACCTGCCTTGGCCTCCCAAAGTGCTGGGATTACAGGCGCGAGCCACTGTGCCTGGCCTATATTTTAATTTTTATATATTTAGAAATAGGGTCTTGCTATGTTGCTCAGGCCAGTGCATGCGCCACTACAGCCCACTAATTTTTTATTTTTTATTTTCGTGGAGATGGGGTTTTGCCATGTTGCCCAGGCTCTTCTCAAACTCTTGGGCTCAAGTGATCCGCCTGCCCCAGCCTCCCAAATTGTTGGGATTACAGGCATGGCTGGGCCCAAAATAATTATTTAATGCAATCGAATAACATGGCCACATTCAAGTTTCCCCATTTACCCCCAAATATCTCCTGTAGCTGGTTTACTTAAGCCAGGACCTAATCAAGGATCACACGTTACATTTTATTGTTATTTTTCTTAAATCTATTTTAATCTAGAACAATCCCTTCACCTACAGACTTTTGAAGAAAGAGATGTTTTAATGATCCATATTGTGAATTTGTCTAATTATTTCCCTGTCATATTATTTAACTTGTTTCTTTATCAGCATATTTCCTGCAAACTGAAACATAGATCTAAGGTGCTTGATTGGATGCTGATTAAGCATTTTTGGCAAGAACACATCCTGGATGTTGCCTGTGGTTCTGCCGTACTATTGGAGGCCGTCACTGGCAGGCCATTTCCAGGGTGGAGGCTTGGGTCAGGGTTCAGCTCCCAGGTGGAGAACAGGCAAGAGAGAGACAGAAGTGGGGGTAGGTGGAGCGTGGAGACTTCCCTCCGCAAGCTCCTGTCGCTAATCTCTGGATGTGCACCAAAGCAGGGAGTCCCACTTCACCACCAGGCTCAGGAGACCAGCTCAGGCTCAGATTCTGGGGCAAGAACCCACAGCCAGAATGCAGTCACCCAGAGAGCATGGGCTGCAGCTGAAGGACCTACCAGGAACTTGACAACAGCTCTGGTCTCCTTGTCCTGGAACTGAGTGGCAGTGATGTGGCATCACATAAGGAAACAGTAGACTTTGGAGACAGACTAAGCTCTGCAGTTTTTCAGCTATTTCATTTCATTTCATTTCATTTCATTTCATTTCATTTCATTTCATTTCATTTCATTTCAGAGTCTCACTCTGTCACCCAGGCTGGAGTGCAATGGTGCGGTCTCAGCTCACTGCAACCTTCACCTCCCGGGTTCAATCAATTCTCCTGCCTCAGCCTCCTGAGTAGCTGGGATTACAGGCATCTGCCACCATGCCCAGCTAATTTTTTGTATTTTTAGTAGAGACGGTGTTTCGCTATGTTGGCCAGGCTGGTCTCAAACTCCTGATCTCAGGTAATCACCCGCCTCGACCTCCCAAAGTGTTGGGATTACAGGCGTGAGCCACTGCATTCAGCCTCAGCTTTATTTTATTTTATTTTTTGAGACGGAGTCTCGCATTGTCGCCCAGGCTGGAGTGCAGTGGTGCCATCTCGGCTCACTGCAACCTCTGCCTCCTGGGTTCAAGCTATTCTCCTGCCTCAGCCTCCCGAGTAGCTGGGATTACAGGCACCCACCACCACGCTCGGCTAATTTTTGTATTTTCAGTAGAGATGGGATTCTACCATGTTGACCAGGCTGGTCTTGAACTCCTAACCTCAAGAGATCCACTTGGCTGTCACTAGGATGTGGTCACTGCCCAGGGACTCCCGCCCATAGAGGAATGAAGCCCCACCCAGAGGCTCCCTTTGCACACCTGTGAAACCCCAGCGGGGGCTGCCACATTCCCCGGGTTATGGGTGCAGCCATGTGAACAGAGAATAAAACCTGGGGCCTTTCAGAGTGGCAGAGGAGGCTGAAGAGAGGTGGAGACAGCCCAGCTGCACTCATGGGCCAATGCAGACCCCTGGTCTAAAAGGGGTCCCCCAGAGTGGGTCAGGCCAGAAATCCGTTCTAGTCCTCAGTTCCCCATGTTCTCTGTCCTCTGTGTCTCTCACCAATTCCATAGGCTCTTCTTGTCTTTCTCTCCTTCCCTCCCTGCCTGCATCTTCTCAACAGATGCCCTGTGCAGTCAACAAGTAGCCATGGGCCCCCCAAGCAAACAGGGGCATTCTGACCAGTATCTGAGTGCCCCCAGAGGGCTGCGGGGTCCGATCAGGTGGGAATGGGGCACAGATGGGGCTCATTCGCCTGGCCTGTTGGTTGAACTTGCCCACTGGGGTGTGACCATAGCGTTTTTCATGTACCCTGAGTAGGGGAAGCTGAATCGAGAAAGTGGGGGGTAGGACTCTGCTGAGCAGGGCAAGGCCCACGGTTGTCTCATGACATTAGAAACATGAAATGAAACTCGAGGTCTTGAGTCATCCCTGTGATTGAGGCTTTTGGACTGGCTTTTTTTTTTTTTTTTTGAGATGGAGTTTAGCTCTTGTTGCCCAGGCTGGAGTGCAATGGCGCAATCTCAGCTCATTGCAACCTCTGCCTCCTGTGTTCAAGCGACTCTCCTTCCTCAGCCTTCCCGGGTAGCTGGGATTATAGGCATCTGCCACCACGTCCAGCTAATTTTGTATTTTTAGTAGAGACGGGGTTTCTCCATGTTGGTCAGGCTGGTCTGGAACTCCTGACCTCATGTGATCCACCCACCTCAGCCTCCTAAAGTGCTGGGATTACAGGAGTGAGCCACCACGCCTGGCCTCGGACTGGCTTTTACCATTTTGAACAGAAAGTCTGCAGCGTGAACAATGGCTCAGGCTCATGAATGCTTCAGTTGAAGTGATTTAGCTGGTGCCGACCCACTCCCTCATTGATCTTCCTCATTTCCAATTCCAGCAGCAATTGAAGTCCGCGTCACACAATTTAGAACCCAGTTATATATCACCTGCTGTTGTTCCTGTTGTTTCCTACCAGTTGGTCTTGCCTTTCCAGCAAGAATTACAAGCTCCTTTGGGACTGGGATCAAGTTTGTCTGATACCCCTTTAACCTCTCCAGCACCACTCAATACCTCTTGATTAGATCAGACAATATCTGCATTGCGGTGAGCCAAGGATCTCAGCTTTTATAGCTTTACTTTCACAATGCTTGGCACAGAGAGGCACTCAATAAATGCTTGCATGAAGGAGTGATTTTTTTCTATTAATCAAGGACAAGACAGACCTTTCTGAAATGTTGCAAGAGGTACTTAAATCTAAACTTGGTCTGCTGATTGTGACAAATCTCTGCCCTCTCTTCTGAAATCACGTCCTTCAACTAGTGAAATAGGTTGGTATTAGTATTCCTTACTTACAGGGTTGCTGGCTGAATGGTGTCTCCCCCAAAATTCATGGTTTTATCTATCTATTTATTTATTTATTTATTTTGAGACAGGGTCTTGCTCTGTTGCCCAGGCTGGAGTGCAATGGCACAATCATAGCTCACTGAGCCTCGACCTCCTGGGCTCAAGGGATCCTCCCATCTCAGCCTCCCAGTGTGTTGGGGTTGTAGGTGTGAGCCACCACGCCTGGCCCAAAACTCATGTGTTAAAGCCCTAATGCTCAGTGCCTCAAACGGTGACTGTACTTGGAGATAGGAGCTTTAAAGAGCTGATTAAATTAAAAGGAGGCCCTTAGGGTGGGTCTAATCTAATCTGACTGGCGTCTTTATGGGAACAGGACATTCGGAGTGGGAAGAGACAGCGAGGGTGCTTGCTGGCACACTGAGGAGAGGCCTCAGAAGAAACCAAGCTTGTCAACACTTTGATGTTGGACTTCCAGCCTGCGGAACTGTGAGAAAATACGTTTCTATTTTTTGAGTCACCAAGATTGTGACATTTTGTGATGGCAGCCCCAGCCAACTAACACAGAGAGAAGGTGAGGCCTCCAGAAGCGAAGTATCTTATTCCTAAGCTGTCCAGAATTCCCCAAGGTCACGTGTCCCTATGTGCGGGCACTCCCAAAGGGGTGCCACAGCCTAGCCGTGTCCTGGATTTACTCCTTCTTATGCTCCCTGCATACCAAGCCAAGGGTATCTGTCTCCGTGGGGCATTCTCCCCTGGATCCTGGCCACTCCACACCCCTCCCCACCCTCTCACACTCCCACCTCCACATCCCTGCAAGCACCCATGTGAGACTTGCCCTGCCACACTGCTAAGAACTGCAAGGCTCACAGGGTGTTGTGTGGGGGTGACTCCAGAGAGCCTTCTTTCAGGGCTCCCTTCTCTTTGCATGAGTGGACGGCATCAGGCAGTTCCATCCATGGGCTGCCTAGTTTGAGCAGTTCCTAGCATCAGGGTAGGGCAGACCTCTGAGGCCAGGCCAGTGGGCAGGCAGAAGCCACTCTCTCAGGCACCAGCCAGGAAGCTGGATCTAGGGGTGGGCATGTGGAGGTGGGAATTCCAACAATGTCTGGGAGAAAGACAGGCGAGACAAAACAGTCAGAGGACCAAAAGGAAACTAGTGAGTGGAGGCCTGGTCGGGCCATCTGGACAATTGCCTGTTTGTTTAAGAGATCCAACTCTGAGTGTATGGAATTGAGAGACCTGGACCCAAGGGGCAGAGGGTAGGGGACTCCCATGCAGTTTGTGCCCTGTAATTCTTTTTTTTTTTTCTTTTGAGACGGAGTCTCTCACTCTGTCGCCCGGGCTGGGGTGCGGTGGTGTGATGTCGGTTCACTGCAACCTTTGCCTCCCAGGTTCAAGCAATTCTCCTGCCTCAGCCTCCCAAGTAGCTGGGATTACAGGTGCCCGCCACCACGTCCAGCTAATTTTTTTGTATTTTTAGTAGAGATGGAGTTTTACCATGTTGGCCAGGCTGGTCTCAAATTCCTGACCTCATGATTTGCCCGCCTCAGCCTCCCAAAGTCCTAGGATTACAGGCATGGGCCACTGCGCCCTGGAGTTCTTTCTCGTGTATCCATCAGATTTTGTTTGCCCCCTTTCTCCTACCTGCACCTAGAAAACTGTTTTCTCACCTGGATTCCCGTTTTCCAGTGTCAGCTATGTGTCACACTTTGCCAGCTTTTGCCCAACCATGTAGGATGTGATCTGAGCACACAAACACCTTCCAGGTTTTAAAAACCTGTTCGCAGTTAATCATTGCAGGCACATCTTGGTTACTGAGGCTGGCCTTTGTCTGGGAGTGTCTTCCAGGTAGACTTGGACTAGCAGAGAGTAGCACCTTTGAGGCTGGTGTGGACTGCCTCATTACATGGTGCCCACCCTCCCCGCGTGGCCCTCTGTGATACCCAGGGCTTTGTCTGCGGGTGGGGTGTGATAACAGACCCTCTGTGATACCCAGGGCTTTGTCTGCGGGTGGGGTGTGATAGCAGACCCTCTGTGATACCCAGGGCTTTGTCTGCGGTTGGGGTGTGAAAGCAGACCCTCTGTGAAAGGGAGTCTGCCACTGCCTTCGCTACCCACCACTTTGATCTAACCTCGCTGGGTGCACTATTGTCAGCGGCTTGCTTCTCCAACACTGCAGTTTCTGTGTTGCCTTAAGCCCTTGAAACCTAGTGGCCCGAGAAAGACGGCATCTTCAAGGAAGATATCCATCCTAAAGAAAGATCCAGCTAGGATATACAATGGTTCTCAAACTTGACCATGTATGAGGATCACCTGGAGGGGTGGTTAAAGCCGATTCCTGAGTTGGGAGGTCTGGGAAGGTGAGGCTGCTGAGTCTGGCCAGGGGCCATGCTCTGAGACTCACAGAGCTAGGATTACAGACTGTGCCATCTCTGAGTGTGTGCGACTGAACACTTGCTTTTACCATTCTTTCTCCGACACTGTCTTGCGAATGTTGAGGAGAGCCTGGATCAGGGTCCTGGATAAGAGTTGATGAAATAGAACCAACAATGGGTCTCTGGGCCTAGTTAGCCCTGAAATGTAGATAGGGCTGAGTTTGATATTTCACAAGCTGCTTGACTCATGTTTGAAAAAAATTTTTTAATCCATTGTGATTTATTCTTTCTTTGAGACAAGGGCTTGCTCTGTCGCCCAGGCTGGAGTGCAATGGCACAATCATAGCTCACTGTAGCCTTGACCTCCTAGGCTCAAGTGATCCTCCCACCTCCCAAAGTGCTGGGATTAGAGGTGTTAGCCACCACACCCAGCCAAACTCTAACAAAGTATCATAGAGAACAAATCACAATAAAGCAGGTGCAGTGGCTCATGCCTGTAATCCCAGCACTTTGAGAGGTCAAGGCAGGAGGATCGCTTGAGCCCAGGAGTGCAAGACCAGCTTAGGCAACATAGCGAGACCTCATTTCTACAAAAAAGATTTTCAAAAATTAGCCAGGCATGGTGGCATGTGCCTGTGGTCCCAGCTACTCAGGAGGGAGGCTGAGGTGGGAGGATCCCTTCGGCCTGAGAGGTCCAGACTCCAGTGAGCTATGTTGTTTGCACCATTGCACTCCAGCCTAGCGGGGCAGAGCAAGGCCCTGTCTCTAAATTAAAAAATAAGAAGTCCAGGGAGGCTCAGTGGAGTTCTCTGTTTAAGATCTTGCAGGCTGCTCTAGAGTGGTACGCGGGTGAGAAGGGTCCCGGTCCGCGCCAGCTCCCTGCGCGCCTCGTCGCCATGCCTCGGAAAATTGAGGAAATCAAGGACTTTCTGCTCACAGCCCGACGAAAGGATGCCAAATCTGTCAAGATCAAGAAAAATAAGGACAATGTGAAGTTTAAAGTTCGATGCAGCAGATACCTTTACACCCTGGTCATCACTGACAAAGAGAAGGCAGAGAAACTGAAGCAGTCCCTCCCCCCTGGTTTGGCAGTGAAGGAACTGAAATGAACCAGACACACTGATTTGAACTGTATTAAAATACTAAAAATCCTAAAAAAAAAAAAAAAAAAAAAAAAAGATCTTGCAGGCTGAGATCAAGGTGCTGGCAGGCAGGGCTGCATTCCTGACTGGAGGCTCTGGAGGAGTCTTCTACACTCCTGCAGGTTGGGGGCTAACGTCAGCTCCTGGAGGTTGTGGGACTGGGACCCCTCTTTCCTTGCTGGCTGCCAGCTGGGGAAAAGAATCTGCTCCTGGAGGGTGCCTACTCTCCCTGTCCTGCTTTCTGTCGGCCTTGAGTCCCTCCCACCCTTCAAATCTCTGGTTTTTTATGTTGAATCTTCCTGGCTCCAGCTATAGACAGCTCTCTGCTTTTAAGGGATCATGGGATTAGATTGGGTTCACCTGGATAATTCCAGCTAATCTCCTCATTTAAAGGCCCATGACCTTAATTAGATCTACAACGTTCTCTGTGCTGTATATAATACAACATATTTTCAGGATTAGGGCACGGAGATCTTTAGGAAGAAGTTCTGCCTATCACAAATAGGTAACACGGTTGAAAAACAAATGAGAATAACATCTGACTGATGACAGTGAAGTCTTATTCCAACTCCCTGTCCTTTCTGCCTGATTCTTCACCCATCTGAACAACTTGCCACTTGTATCAGTCTCTTGTGTATCCTTCCAGAGTTTCTTTTTTGAAAACATAGCCATGAATAGCCTAGATGTGGTGGCTCATGCCTGTAATCCCAGCACTTTGGGAGGTAGAGGCAGGTGGATTGCTTGAGACCAGGAGTTCAAGACCAGCCAGGGCAATATGATGAAATCCCACCTCTACAAAAAACAACACATAAATGAATAAACAAAATTAAGGCCAGGCATGGTGGCTCACGCCTGTAATTCAGCACTTTGGGAGGCTGACGCGAGTGGATCACCTGAAGTCAGGGGTTGGAGACCAGCCTGGCCAACGTGGTGAAATCCCATCTCTACTATTCTTTTTTTTTTTGAGAGGGAGTTTCACTCATGTTGCCCAGGCTGGAGTGCAATGGCATGATCTCTGATCACTGCAACCTCTACCCCCTGCATTCAAGTGATTCTCCTGCCTCAGCCTCCCAAGTAGCTGGGGTTACAGGTGTCTGCCACCACGCCTGGCTAATTTTTTGTATTTTTGGTAGAGATGGGGTTTTACCATGTTGGTCAGGCTGGTCTCAAACTCCAGACCTCAGGTGATCCATCTGCCTCAGCCTCCCGAAGTGCTGGGATTACAGGTGCGAGCCACAGTGCCCGGCCCTGTCTCTACTAAAAATACAAAAAACTAGCCGAGTGTGGTAGTGCACGCCTGTAGTCCCAGCTACTCTGGAGGGTGAGGCAGGAGAACTGCTTGAACCTGGGAGGCGGAGGTTGCGATGAGCCGAGATCGTGCCATTGCACTCCAGCCTGGGGGACAAGAGTGAAACTCTGTCTCAAAAAGAAACCAAAAAAAAGTGAATATATATTATTCCTTCTTCCCTCTTATAAGTGTGTATAGTATAGGTCGTATACTATACACACTTCTGCACTTTGCTTTTTTTTTTTCTGAGACGGAGTCTCGCTCTGTCGCCTGGGCTGGAGTGCAGTGGCGTGATCTCGGCTCACCGCAAGCTCTGCCTCCCGGGTTCTCATCATTCTCCTGCCTCAGCCTCCCAAGTAGCTGGGACTACAGGCGCCCACCACCATGCGCGGCTAATATTTTTTTGTATTTTTACTAGAGATGGGGTTTCACCATGTTAGCCAGGATGGTCTCGATCTCCTGACCTCGTGATCCGCCTGCCTCGGCCTCCCAAAGTTCTGGGATTACAGGCATGAGCCACCATGCCCGGCCACTTTTTTTTTTTTTTTTAACTTAAATGTAGTTTGAATATCTATATCTATATCTAAATATAGATATAGATAGATAGATAGATAGGTTTTTTTTTTTTTTTGAGATGGAGTCTTGCTCTGTGGCCTAGGCTGGAGTGCAGTGGTGCAATTTCAGCTCACTGTAATCTGTGCCTCCTGGGTTCAAGCAATTCTCTTGCCTCAGCCTCCTGAGTAGCTGGGACTACAGGGGCCCACTACCACGCCCGGCTAATTTTTATATTTTTAGTAGCGATGAGGTTTCACTGTTGGCCAGGCTGGTCTCGATCTCCTGACCTCGTGATCTGTCCGCCTTGGCCTCCCGAAGTGCTGGGATTATAGGCGTGAGCCACTGTGCCCAGCGAAGATTTTTTTATAGTGCATAGAAAAAGTTCTTCATCTATCTTTACAAAACATTATAAAACAATTATGGGTACCATAATTTACTTAACCAGCCTCTTATTCACAGACTGCCGGTCTAGTCCCGATATTCTGCCATACACTCTGTAGCTGAATTCACACACACACATCATTCCTTACATGTGAGCCTGATTTTTGTTTTCTACTCTAACATCTCTAAGGCTAGAGGCAAGTTGGGGAGGTAACAGTCTCTTCTGGATACATGACTTGTCCATGAGCAGTTTGATGGCCCAGAAAATGGAGGCTTTTGCTTAAATCTGGGAATCTGAGTCATTGCTGAACGTAAATGTTGTCTCAATGCTGCCAAAGCATTCTCAGCTTTTCTGTAGGACACTGGTCAGTCCCAGTGCACACCCCAGGGGTGCCACCAACCCAGTGCATGTGAATGGTGCCTCTCAGGTGCAGCCACCAGATGGGCAAGCTGCCACTTGGACCCAAGCCCCTGCACCCACCCGCCTTGACACTCCGACCAGAGGACATTCCTCTTGCAGGGCCTGAACGGCTGTCCCCGCTCATCTTCTGGGTGGTGTTTATGCTCTTGCTCACAAGGGCCTTTTCCTTTGGCCCTTTGGAGGCCTCCGGCTCCCTGGCCAGTCCCTCCTCCTCTCCTGTTTTCTGCGTTGTTGTCAGGTGTCTGAAGATTCATAAGCTGATTCTTAGGGCTGATCTCCTCACCTAAAATAGCAAGCTCAGCTGACTGCAGGGCTTGGCCTCTCAAGACACGCACAATCAGAGTCTCGGCTGAAGCCAATTTCCTGCCCCCTCCCCAGCACCCAACCTCAGCCCCAGGACCAGAAGTTTTCTGTCCTTCCTACTTTATTCCGTAGAGGGCTCAACTTTCAGTTTCATTATGAGACAGAAATGAGTGACGTCTCCTGAAGGGCTCTCTGATGACTGACTGGCGATAAGCACCCACCCCTGCAAGCCTTCTATCACTGCTGCAAAAAACTCGCAATGAGCAGTGTCTGCAAAAAACTCGCAATGAGCAGTGTCTGCACATTCATCTTCATGCAGACATCCATCCAGAGAACTGGGGCTGTCCCTCAGGCTGGGTTCAGGGGCTGGGGAGAAGCAGACTGAGAAGCCAAGGCAGGGCCTAGAACCCTGGGAAGATCAGGGAAGCACAAACCATGGCTTTAATAAAAATAAAATGGATTTAAGAGCTATTTCGGGCCGGGCGTGGTGGCTCATGCCTGAAATTCCAGCACTTTGGGAGGCCGAGTGGGGGGGGGGGGCAGATCGTCTGAGGTCAGGAGTTCGAGACCAGCCTGACCAACATGGAGAAACCCTGTCTCTACTAAAAACACAAAATTAGCCAGGCTGGTGGAGCATGCATGTAATCCCTGCTACTCAGGAGGCTGAGGCAGGAGAATCGCTTGAACCTGGGAGGCGGAGGTTGCGGAGGTTGTGGTGAGCAGAGATCATGCCATTGCACTCCAGCCTGGGCAAGGAGTGAGACTCTGTCTCAAAAAAAAAAAAAAAAAAAAAGCTATTTCAACCCACTGGGATGGATTTCTTTCTGTTCTCTCTGCATCAGATGGAGCCTAGCTTCCAGATGGGGGTTAGTATGAGCTGTCACTTCTCACTTGGCATCGCATATTTTTTATTCACTTTCCTTGTTTTTTTTTTTTTTGAGATGGGGTCTCACTCTGTCACTCAGGCAATCCTGTAGTGCAGTGTGCGATCATGGCTCCCCATAGCCTTGAACTCCTGGGCTCAAGGGATCCTCTCACCTCAGCCTCCTGAGTAGCTGAGACTATAGATGCGTGCCACCACACCTGGCTAATTTTTTAATTTGTTTGTAGAGATGTGGTCTCCCTGTGGTGCCCAGGCTGGTCTTCAACTCCAGTCCTCATGCGATCCTCCTGCCTGGGCCTCCCAAGTGCTGGGATTATAGGTGTGGGCTACCATGCCCAACATACCACTTTTCTTTGTTACCCCCCCATCCCTCTTGCAGTTCCTTACGCTTTTCACCTCAGGACCTTTGCACACACTTTCCCCTGGGCCTGAAAGGCTGCTTCTCCTGCTGACCAACTCCTATCCATCCTGCATCTCATTGAGTGTCATTTCCGGTGGGAAACAATCCTGCACCCCCGGCCCTGGGTTGGGTCTCCCTCCTGTGTTGTTCCTTTCCTTCCATGTTCTCAATGTAATTATATCATGTAATTAATTAATCCATCATTTATTCATGTTCTGTTTGTAAATGTCCTGAGGACAGGGACCATACCCCCAGTACCTGACAGCAGGATATCAATACATGTTTGGTGAATAAGTGAGAAGCAAAGAATCAACCGTCCCTTCATCGGCAAGTCTTCCATAAATGTCCGGCATGGGGGAGGTCAGCATAGGTTCCGCGTAGTTCCTGCCATCAGGGAATCTGCAGTGGAGCATATTCCTGGAAATGAGAGTTAAAACACTGAGCCTGAGAAGTGCTGGTGACGCGGAAGCCTGGTGCTAAGGTGTTTTCCTTGAGCTCCTGCATCCCGTTTCTGAGCTAGTGCATGCCGGTCCTATTTTTGTCCCAGAGGGACCCTTGGGGTCCTCCATTGTCATCCTTAGTTACTGACCCCAGGAATCTGGTCCTCTTTCTGCACGCCAGCCTGCCCCTAGAACTTCTCAGTCCACTCTCTGGGTTCTTGCATCCTCTTTCGGTCTTTTTCATCTCTGCTCTGGTTGTCTTTCCTTTATTGCTGGAGCCCACCCAGGAGGCCTCCTTTCCTCCAGTCTTAGTCAGCTCATCATCCTGACAATAACTGCATTTAAAGATCCATTATTTTCATTTGCATGTAAAAGGTCATCCTTTTGGCCCCCGGACAATCTGTTGCTTGTATTACAACTTTAAAAATATTTATGACTCCTAAATTTACATTTTAACACAGACCTCGCCAGGTTCCGCATTTGGGGAATGGAGTCACCCCAAATCTCACCATTTGCGCTGGGGGTGAAGAGATGCTGCCTAGGAGGTTGCTCTGGCATACCTATAGAACAGTTTCAGATGCAAATTGATGTTCTTGGTTGAATGGGGGTGGCAAGGGCCAGACACACAGGCATGCACAGACCCCAGTCCTTGATCTTCAGCCCACAGAGACAGACCCTGACCTTGTCCCCTGCCTGGCCAAGAAGCTGGGGAAATATCAGGGGGTCTTTGGTCAATTTTTTTTTTTTTTTTTTAGGGAAGGGATTTCACCATGTTGGCCAAGCTGGTTTTGAACTCCTGACCTTGTGGGAGACCCACGCCCTCTTTCCTCCCCTCTCCTTGTGATGATGAAAGCATGCCTTCAGGCCAACGGTGGCTCAAGCCTGTAATCCCAGCACTTTGAGAGGTAGAGGCAAGAGGATCCTTCGTGCCCCGGAGTCCAAGACCAGCGTGGCCACCTGTGATCCACCTGCCTCAGCCTTCCAAAGCGCTAGGATTACAGGCGTGAGCCACCGCGCCTGGCCTATAGTCGATCTTATTCCAAGCCCTCTTTGGGGCTGTTTTGAAGGCAGAGATGGCCCTGTTCCCCATTTAGACCCACTTCCTCTATGGCAGCTGTCACTTGAACTTTTGCAGATCTCTACCCTCAGCTTGGAACTTCCCGGTGTATCCCTGTCCACAGATTGTTTTTCCTTGTGAGCCTCAGTTTCTCTCTATAAAATGGGGCCATAAAGTCTACCTTTACCTGCTCTTCACACGGGAGGAGGTGAAGGCACACTTTTTTTTTTTTTTTTTTTTTTTTTTTTGTTGAGACGGAGTCTCGCTCTGTCGCCCAGGCTGGAGTGCAGTGGCCGGATGTCAGCTCACTGCAAGCTCCGCCTCCCGGGTTTATGCCATTCTCCTGCCTCAGCCTCCCAAGTAGCTGGGACTACAGGCGCCCGCCACCTTGCCCGGCTAGTTTTTTGTATTTTTAGTAGAGACGGGGTTTCACCGTGTTAGCCAGGATGGTCTCGAACTCCTGACCTTGTGATCCGCCCGTCTCGGCCTCCCAAAGTGCTGGGATTACAGGCTTGAGCCACCGCGCCCAGCCGAAGGCACACTTTTAATTTTTTTGTAGAGATGGGGTCTCGCTATGTTGGCCACGCTGGTCTTGGACTCTGGGGCTCAAAGGATCCTCTTGCCTCTACCTCTCAAAGTGCTGGGATTACAGGCTTGAGCCACCATTGTCCTGAAGGCAGGCTTTCATCATCACAAGGAGAGGGGAGGAAAGAGGGTGTGGGTCTTCCAGGACAGAGGTTCACTGTGCATCAAGGCTGGCCCAGGGGCACAGGCAAAATACCCGTGCCAAGGGGAGCCAAGCATTGTCCTCCTCAGTGTGGTTCCCAGTTGGAGGCGCTAAACGGAGGGAGGGATTTCTTGTGGTGGCGGTGGTGAAAGCAGGGGCTTCTTGGAGGTGGGCAGGGAACATGCTGTTTGAGGAGGAGGGGTGGAGCCACCGGGAAGAGGTGGGAGGGGCTGCTCTCCATCCTTCCCATCCTCTCCTCCTCCTGAGTCTCCTTCCTCTTTCTCCTCGACTCCCTTGGGGTGGCCTTCAGGAGGAAGTTGCCAGCGCCCATGTGTGACTCGCAGGAATCTGAATCTTTTCTTTCTTTCTTTTTTTTTTTTTTGAGACGGAGTCTCGCTCTGTCACCCAGGCTGGAGTGCAGTGGGGCGATCTCGGCTCACTGTAAGCTCCGCCTCCCAGGTTCACGCCATTCTCCTGCCTCAGCCTCCCGAGTAGCTGGGACTACAGGTGCCCACCACCACGCCCAGCTAATTTTTTGTATTTTTAGTAGAGATGGGGTTTCACTGTGTTAGCCAGGGTGGTCTCGATCTCCTGACCTCGTGATCTGCCTGCCTCGGCCTCCGAAAGTGCTGGGATTACAGGCGTGAGCCACCGCGCCCGGCTGAGGAATCTGAATCTTAATGTGTGTAGATGATGCCGAATGTTGCTATTTAACTTTTTCGTGTGAACCTGTCTCCGGAAATATGGTGGCTTTCAGTCCTCTGTGCAGAAGAATCACTAGGGAAGCTTTTAAAAAATACCAGACATGGCTGGGTGCGGTGGCTCAAGCCTGTAATCCCAGCACTTTGGGAGGCCGAGACGGGCGGATCATGAGGTCAGGAGATCGAAACCATCCTGGCTAACACAGTGAAACCCCGTCTCTACTAAAAAGTACAAAAAACTAGCCGGGCGAGGTGGCGAGCACCTGTAGTCCCAGCTACTCGGGAGGCTGAGGCAGGAGAATGGCGTGAACCCGGGAGGCGGAGTTTGCAGTGAGCCGAGATCCGGCCACTGCACTCCAGCCTGGGCGACAGAGCGAGACTCTGCCTAAAAAAAAAAAAAAAAAAAAAAAAATACCAGACCACTCCCCTGCACCCCTAAATATACCAGAGCCCAAGTCCAAGGAATGTGACTTAAGGGGCCTGGGGCAGGGCCTAGACACCTGTGGCTTGTAAAAGCTCCCTGGTGATTCTAAGGCACAGCCCAGGCTGCATCCAGCCTGCGTTCAGTTGAGCCTTCTGAAGTCTGTGTAGATGGAGGTGCTGCTCAAGTGATCCTTTGGAAAGTGAGCAGCTGAAACTGGCCCCTAGGCAGTAGTGGCAGAAGGGCAAATAGAAGTGTCTGGTAGGAAGGTGGCAGGTGAGGTGTGGTTGGAGTTCCAGCATATTCAGTGCAGGGAGCAGAGCCTGAGAAGGGTGTGTGATGCACCTGCAAGTATAGCCACCAGGGGCCAGGAAGCCGAGTTCACCTTGCAGTCCTGCTCCAGAACCTTCGCCCTCTCAGTTGGCCTTTTTTTTTTTTTTTTTTTTTTTTTTTTTTTTTTTGAGACGGAGTTTCGCTCTGTCGCCCAGGCTGGAGTGCAGTGTCCGGATCTCAGCTCACTGCAAGCTCCGCCTCCCGGGTTTACGCCATTCTCCTGCCTCAGCCTCCCGAGTAGCTGGGACTACAGGCGCCCGCCACTTCGCCCGGCTAGTTTTTGTATTTTTAGTAGAGACGGGGTTTCACTGTGTTAGCCAGGATGGTCTCGATCTCCTGACCTCGTGATCCGCCCGTCTCGGCCTCCCAAAGTGCTGGGATTACAGGCTTGAGCCACCGCGCCCGGCCTCAGTTGGCCTTTTTCCGCTTCTGTTTTCTCTCCCCTCCCCTAGGAGGCTGCAAGCGAAGGACGGGTTTAGTGTAGTGGGCCTGGCTCAGCCACTTGCTGGAACCTGGATCCAGGGTATTAGCTTCTCTGAAGTCACGCTTTTCATCAGTTGAATCAGGGGAAAGTGCTTGCCCACCTCATAAGGCGACTGAGGCTTGCACCAAGTTGTCTGTGGAGCTCAGCTGTGGCTGTTGTTTTTACCTGGTCTCCCTCTTGATGGCTGAGGAAATGAGTGTCTGTTGGCTATTGAACCCGTGAGGCTCGTGTTTCCACATCTTCTACAACAGGGACAGTAACAGGTGGTGCACAGAGTGGGAGGGAGTTAGAAGGGAAAGGGCAGAGCCCAAAAGAGGCAGCTGAGAAGCTGGGTTCCTCTGCCCTTCCTCTATCTCAGTGTCATCCCCAACACCACTCTTTCCCCTCAACAGCACTCCTCTCGCTGCCCTGATGAATAGTCATCCATTTGGAGGCTCTGGATGGAGCTTTTGGTTTAAAGAGGAGGCCAAGAGATGTAGAACAGCGATAAGGAAATGCCCTTTAGAGATAAAGGACCTGCTTAAATCAGTCACAAAGACCGGTCAAAGAACAGTTCCGAGTGCCTGTTCCTAACGCTCCCTCCCTCAGTGGCAGGACTGGAGCCCCAGGAAGAGAAGGGAACTAAGCAGCTTCTCCCATCCATTCATTCAACCACTGGGCAAACATTGACTGAGCAGTTATATAGAGAGTGGCACCCACAGCGTTTGGTGGCGAGACCGCCTCTGCCATTGGGAGGTGTATCCCAGTGATAGAGGCACTCGAGTTCTGGAGCATTTCAACACAGTGCGCCACGTGCTGAGACAGGGGCTCTACCCAGGGAGGCCACGTGACCTTCGTGAAGCGGGAAGGGAAAGCTCTTCCAGGCCCAGCGGGTGTGTGCACCTGTGCAAAGGCCTACGTAACGTGCGAGCCTGGCCGGTTTGGAGAACTGCAAAGAGGTCAGTACCAGGAGCTGGAGGCTGTGCAGGGGGGCAATAAAGAGAGGCCAGTGCAGGGGGCATGTTTTGGTGTTTTCAGAAGGGAAGTGATACGATCTGATTTGCTTTCCTAAGGTCTCTCGTCCAGAGTGCAGAAAACACTGGCAGGGATTGCGGCTGGAGAAATGAAATGGAATCCTGGGTAATGCAGGTCCTCAGGCAGCATGGCTTTTAAAAGATTCCGAGACAGCCAGCCCTCCCCTCCCTGCTCCTGGAGGAAGGCTCTTGAGAACAACACAGCAAGCATCAGACCAGGAAGGGCGGGCAGTCCTCCTGCTGTCCTGTCAACAGGTAGAAATAAAAGTCCTTCACCCCAACAAGGCCACGGACCCCATGTCGGACGTATAGAAAAGGCTGGCCAAAACATGCACAATCACACGAGAGGCCTTTTTTCCCTCCTTTTTTAAAAAAAGTTTTTATTATTATTATTTTTTAGAGATATGGCCTTGCTCTGTTGCCTGGACTGGAGTGCAGTGATGTGATTATGGCTCACTGCAGCCTCAAACTTCTGGGCTCAAGCAATTCTTCCACTTCAGCCTCCCAAAGTGCTAGGATTACAGGTATGAGCCACCATGTCTGGCCCAGAGGGCCATCTTTTGTCTTTGGATTCAGAGCCCACTTTGAAGGTGGCAAGTCACAGATGTTTGCATAATTGATGATGATTCCTGGGGCAGCCTGAGGAAAGGACCAAAATACAGACAGTCTCACCAGGCATGACAGCAGTGATAAAGAAAAAGCCACTCCCTTTTCACCGCAAAAAAGAAAATAAAAAATAGGAATGGAAGAAAGAAAATTACAGAGTTGAAAAGATAAATTTCAGTGCTTGCAAAGTGTGGGAGTCTGGGTGTGGTGGCTCAAGCCTGTAATCCCAGCACTTTTAGAGGCCGAGGTGGGCAGATCAGTTGAGATCAGAAGTTTGAGACCAGCCTGGCCAATATGGTGGAACCTTCTCTCTACTAAAAATACAAAAATTAGCCAGCAGGCTAATTTTTATATTTAATTTTTAAATTAGTGGCGGGTGGCCGGGCGCGGTGGCTCAAGCCTGTAATCCCAGCACTTTGGGAGGCCGAGACGGGCGGATCATGAGGTCAGGAGATCGAGACCATCCTGGCTAATACGGTGAAACCCCGTCTCTACTAAAAAATACAAAAAACTAGCCGGGCGACGAGGCGGGCGCCTGTAGTCCCAGCTACTCAGGAGGCTGAGACAGGAGAATGGCGTGAACCCGGGAGGCGGAGCTTGCAGTGAGCTGAGAGCCGGCCATTGCACTCCAGCCTGGGCAGCAGAGCAAGACTCCGTCTCAAAAAAAAAAAAAAAAAAAAATTAGTGGCGGGTGCCTGTAATCTCAGCTACTCAGGAGGCTAAGGCATAAGAATCACTTGAACCTGGGAGGTGCAAGCTGTGGTGAGTAGAGATGGCACCACTGCACTCCAGCCTGGGTGACAGACCTAGACTCCTCTCTCAAAAAACCGAAAAAAGAGTGTGTGGGAGACGAGAAACAGAAAGGTGGGAGGCAAATGGCTCACACTTGATCCCTACGGATGTTTCAGTGTTGCACTGAAAATGAAGAGCTAGGCCGGGCGCGGTGGCTCATGCCCGTAATCCCAGCACTTTGGGAGGTCAAGGTGGGTGGATCACAAGGTCAGGAGTTCAAGATCAGCCTGGCCAAGATGGTGAAACACCATCTCTACTAAAAATAGAAAAATTAGCCTGATGTGGTGGAATTAGCCTGTAATTCCAGCTACTTGGGAGGCTGAGTCAGAGAATTGCTTGAACCTGGAAGGCAGAGGTTGCAGTGAGCCGAGATTGTGCCATTGCACTCCAGCCTGAGCAATGGAGCAAGACTCCATCTTAAAAAAAAAAAAAAAAAAAAAGGCCGAGCGCAGTGGCTTATGCCTGTAATCCCAGCACTTTGGGAGGCCAAGGCGGGCAGATCACCTGAGGAGTTCGAGACCAGCCTGACCAACATGGAGAAATCTCATCTCTACTAAAAATACAAAATTAGCCGGGTGTGGTGGTGCATGCCTGTAATCCCAGTTACTTGGGAGGCAGAGGCAGGATAATTGCTTTGAACCTGGGAGGCGGAGGTTGCAGTGAGCCAAGATCGTGCCATTACACTCCAGCTTGGGGAACAAGAGCGAAACTTTGTCTCAAAAAAAAAAAAAAAAAGAAAGAAAAAAGAAAAAAAAGAAAGTGAAGAGCTAAATGCAAACAAACAAGAAAACCTCGCCCAGGCTTATCCATGTGCTGTTGGCACTTATCATGATCTCCAAGATTGTGGTGTGATTGCACAAGTGGAATGCTGCCCGATTCCAGGAAGCACCGTGTAGACTGCTGGCATTGTAGGCTCATCTATTTATGACAAGTTTTGGCCAAAGGCACATAAGAAGCCACACAGTGAATGGCTGGACTGACTGGCCACTCCTTGCAAGGCACCCTGGTATAATTTGCCTCTTCTCTCTCATACCAGGTTGAGGAGACCTAAATGTCTAACAAACACCCACACACCCAAACACCCACTCTTTTCCTCCATACTTTCAATCATGCGTGCCTTCCCACAGCAGACATTTGGGTCCTTCCTCTGAACCTGGCACTATGAAGACCCTAAGGTAAACAACAGCTTTCCATCTGCTATGGGAATATATATGAGACGAACAGTCATAGAAATCTATGAATACGAAATCACAAACTGTGATACATGTTGTGGAAGAAGATAACAGGGTATTGTGAAGAGTGGAACCGGGGCTAACTTCATATAGGGGTGTTCCCTGAAGCCCTCTCCAGGAAGACACATGGTCAAGGAGGGGAAGGAGCTGCCCTGTAAAGGGGTTTGCATGGCAATGCCTTGGAAGTGAAGGACCCCCTCACTTGCGAGGGCACAGGAAGGCCGGCCAGCAGGTCGGGAATGGGGGAGAGGGTGGAGACATGGTCCCCAGGCCAGATGAGGCTGGCCCAGCAGGCCAAGAAAAAGAACTTGCATTTTACTCACTGTGTAGTGGGTTGACTTTGAAAGATTTTCAGCAGGAAGGAACATGAGGGGCATGCTGAAATTTGTGTTTTTAGATCTGCAGAGTGGAAAATTAATGGAAAGGGGACAAAAGTAGAAGCTGCTGAAATGGGCAGCTGAGGGATGATGCAGCCTTGCATTGGTTGCAGTTGTGGAGATGGAAGGAGTGGGCAGGTTGAAGGGTAAACATGGGGGACAACAGGCAGGGCCTGGTGGAGGTTTGGGGTGGGAGATGTGGAAGATATCAGCTAACTCCTCATTTTCTAGAGTGGAAATCAGGTTTCTGGCAGAAACAACTAGGTGGATGGAGGTGCCACTCACTGGGAAGGGGAAAGTTGGAAGCAGAACAACTTTTGTGGGGAGGGAAAGTGGAAAACTCAATATGGGCCAAATTGAGTTTGAGATCTCAGTGTTGGCCTATTCACTGTCACCATATGAGGAGAGAGACATAAACTCACCAGCTCCTCTCTCACTGAGTATATGTTTGAGCGTTTGCATCCAAGTAAAAAGGACAATGAAAACAAATATTCATTGGGCAGTTTCTGGGAGTTCAGCAGGGAGAAGCAACAAGGAAGACAGTGGAACAGAGCCATGGGCAGCATGGCCCCAAGACTGCCTCCCCGCTTCCAATATTTTACTTAGTGGGTACTGGACTTCTGCATCTGTAAAATGGGCAGATCACCTCCCGCACAGAGTTGTCCTGAGGACCGCATGGGATGGTGTAGACCGCGCACTTTAGTCCAGTGTCCGGCACGTGGTAAGTGCTCACTAACTGTGCGCAACTTTTGAGCAAATATTTAATGAGCGCTGCAATCTAATGGGGAAGGCGGACAGGGAGCAAATAGCTTCAAGGGTCATGAGTTGCTGCAGGCCTCAGTCTTACTTTTCAGTTTGCCCCTTAGAGTCGTGAAGTCAGGAGTTCCCCCCTCCTGGGTTAGTGATGGTCTGTTGAACTCTGCTCGGGTGTAGCATCTGTGGTTTGTGTATGGCACCGTTCATTTCTCCATTCTGCTCCAACGTCACCTTATCAGCAGCTCAACAGCAAAACACAGGAGGAGGGCCCCTAACTGAGGCTGTGCACTCACGTCCATGGTTTAAAGAGTCAGGTTCCCAAGGATCGACCCCAACGCCAAACATTCTTAGCTTTTTAGAGGCAGTGATTTTCAAGTTTTTGAGTGACTCTTTCAGTATCTCCTTCCATATCATCTGCAACTGTTTATATTGCTATTCTTGATGGTTTTTCCATTTTAGGCATTATCTGCTGGCTTCTGACTGTAGAAATGAAGATCCTCTTCCTACCCCGACCAGCACAAACACATTTTCTGACTCTCTATCATCCCAATCTATTTGTCATAATTTTGTGAGCTCTATATTCATTGGTTATCTTCATGTGCCTGTGTAGACACCACTGAGTTGGATAGTTTAGAATAACTTCTGCTTTCCTGCACTGTTCTCTGTATTTTGTTTTTTTTTTTTTTTTTGAGACAGAGTCTCGCTCTGTTGCCCAGGCTGGAGTGCAGTGGCCGGATCTCAGCTCACTGCAAGCTCCACCTCCCGGGTTTACACCATTCTCCTGCCTCAGCCTCCCGAGTAGCTGGGACTACAGGCGCCCACCATCTCGCCCGGCTAGATTTTTGTATTTTTTAGTAGAGATGGGGTTTCACCGTGTTAGCCAGGATGGTCTCGATCTCCTGACCTCGTGATCCGCCCGTCTCAGCCTCCCAAAGTGCTGGGATTACAGGCTTGAGCCACCGTGCCCGGCCTGTTCTCTGTATTTTGTAGAATTAACCGTTGTCATATTTTTTTCTTTCACTTTGTTTTCTATGTCTTCTTCATTTATTCCAGCTCTCCCTTGGTTATGTGAAATTCTTATGAATCGTGAATACAATCAAACAGCTCAGGTATTATGCCAATTTCATCTTGAAACGCTTCTCTTCCTGAGGGTTTTTACCATCTCCAGCTGATCAAGGACCAATTGTTCTTAGGTCTGGTGGACAGTTCTGGACTTCAGGTCTTCCTTTATCACCACTCTGGGAATTTCCTCTGCCTATTCTTTTGATTTATATTTACTTCTTTAATTTTTGTTTTGTTTTGTTTTGTTTTGTTTTGAGACAGAGTCTCACTGTTGCCCAGGCTGGAGTGCAATGGCACCATCTTGGCTCACTGCAACCTCTGCATTCTGGGTTCAAACGATTTTCGTGCCTCAGCCTCCCGAGTAGCTGGGACTACAGGTGTGCACCACCACGCTTTGCTAATTTTTTTGTATTTTTAGTAGACACAGGGTTTCACCATGTTTGCCAGGCTGGTCTCGAACTCCTGACCTCAGGTGATCTGCCCACTTCGGCCTCCCAAAGTGCTGGGATTATAGGCGTGAGCCACTGCGCCCAGACTGATTTATATTTACTGATTTCTTTTCTTTTTTTTTTTTTTTTTTTTGAGATGGAGTCTCGCTCTGTCGCCCAGGCTGGGGTGCAGTGGCCGGATCTCAGCTCACTGCAAGCTCCGCCCCCTGGGTTTACGCCATTCTCCGGCCTCAGCCTCCCGAGTAGCTGGGACTACAGGCGCCCACCACCTCACCCGGCTCGTTTTTTGTATTTTTTAGTAGAGACGGGGTTTCACCGGGTTAGCCAGGATGGTCTTGATCTCCTGACCTTGTGATCCGCCCATCTCGGCCTCCCAAAGTGCTGGGATTACAGGCTTGAGCCACCGCGCCCGGCCTACTGATTTATTTTCTAAAATGGTTTCTCACTCTGGGCTCAAGAGATCCTCCTGCCTCTGCTACCCAAGTAGCTGGGATCCTCTGTTTCCTGGATCCCTAAATTTCTTTTTCTGGGTTTACTATCTTATTTTGAATGACTTTTTTTTTTTTTTTTAAGACAGAGTTTCGCTCAGTTGCCCAGGCTGGAGTACAATGACGTGATCTCAGCTCACCGTGCAACCTCCGCCTCCCAGGTTCAAGCAATTCTTCTGCCTCAGCTTCCTGAAGTAGGTGGGATTACAGGCGTGCACCACCACGCCTGGCTGATTTTGTATTTTTAGTAAAGATGAGGTTTCTCCATGTTGGTCAGGCTGGTCTCAAACTCCCGACCTCAGGTGATCCGCCCACCTTGGCCTCCCAAAGTGTTGGGATTACAGGCATGAGTCACCACACCCGGCCTGAATTATTTCTTTGATGATTTTCTCCACTCTGTCTTCTTTTCTGGAACATAGAGTTCTCTCTCTTTTTATTTTTTTGAGACAGGAGTCTCGCTTTGTCGCCCAGGCTGGAGTGCAGTGGGCGATCTTGGCTCACTGCCACGTACACCTCCCAGGTTCAAACGATTCTCCTGCCACAGCCTCCCGAGTAGCTGGGACTACAGGAGACCACTACCACACCTGGCTAATTTTTGTATTTTTAGTAGAGAGGTATCACCATATTGGCCAAGCTGGTCTCGAGCTCCTGACCTTGTGATCTGCCCACCTTGGCCTCCCAAAGTGTTGCTATTACAGGCGTGAGCCACTGCGTCCAGCCCTTTTTTTTTTTTTTTTTTTTTTTTTTGAGATGGAGTCTCACTCTGTTGCCCACGCTGGAGTGCAGTGGCACAATCTTGGCTCGCTGCAACCTTCTGCCTCCCAGGTTCCAACGATTCTCTTTCTCAGCCTGCCGAGTAGCTGGGAGTATAGGTGTGGGCCACCATGCCTGGCTAATTTTTGTATTTTTAGTAGAGACAGGGTTTTACCATGTTGGCCAGGCTGGTCTCAAACTCGTGACTCCAGGTGGTCCACCCACCTTGGCCTCCCAAAGTGCTGGGATTACAGGCGTGAGCCACCACACTCACCAGAGTTTTCTTCGTACATTGGATTTCTTGAACTGCTCATCCTTTTAAAAAATCTTTCCCCTTCATTTTATTTTCTTTGTTCTTTCACTCTACTTTCTGGGAGATATCCTTACCTGTGTCATTTAGCTCTTTTTTTTTTTTTGAGACGGAGTCTTGCTTTGTCACCCAGGCTGGAGTGCAGTGGCCGAATCTCAGCTCGCTGCAACCTCCACCTCCCGGGTTCAAGCGATTCTTCTGCCTCAGCCTCCCAAGTAGCTGGGACTACAGGCATGAGCCACCACGCCCAGCTAATTTTTGTATTTTTGATAGAGACGGGGTTTCACCGTGTTAGCCAGGATGGTCTTGATCTCCTGACCTCGTGATCCGCCCGTCTCGGCCTCCCAAAGTGCTGGGATTACAGGCTTGAGCCACCGCACCCGGCCAAAAAGTCTTCATTTTTAATATGATTCCCCCATCCTTAACTAGGCCAAAAACTCTGTTTTACCTTTCCCTGAAAACAAATCTTCACTGCTCTGCCAAAGAGGGAGTGGGAGGAATGTCTGTGGCTCTAAGTTTTTGTTAAAAAGGCTTTCCAACCATTCCTCCATTTCTCCTGCTTTGGACTTACCTTCAGCCTCACTTTCACAGGTATCCAAGGTTTCTTTCCTCATTGCTGGTTTCAGATTCGTGGTGTTTTTTTGTTTGTTTTTTCTTTTTTTTTTTTTTTAGTCTTCTAAATTATTAGCACTTGTTTATGTACCTTCCATCTTCCAATTTTTTTTTTTTTTTTTTTTTTTTGCTATTTTCTCCTTTCTTGTTTTCTTCAACCTTGTGAATATATGCTTAATTATTTTTTCCCACTGTCATTTTAGTGCAGGTTTTGGAGAGAAACTAAGGTTAATTCATGTGTTCAGTCTGCAATCTCTAACTGAAAATCCATCCATGCACTTGTGAATATGCCCTGACTCATAGAGCAATTAAGCGTCTCTCACTGGTACTGTTTGAGTATCTTGTTCCTCAGTCTCTAGACCACAAGAAGTAACACATTAGAGGAAGAGGATTGCTGGAATTTAGACCTACCCAGAATGGCAAGTGAACTGCATAGGAAGGGACAGAAAAATTATATAAAAAATATGTACAAGCAGAGCAGTCTAAAGCCATTTAGGACAGGGGCAAACAAAGCTCCACACCTCACTGGCATTGTAAATAGTGTGATAATGCAATAACATTAGAAAGTATTATAATAAATGCTCATAATAATGATCCCAAGTCTTCAAAAAAGATCAAATTATGTTTACTGAACCCTAAGAAGCCAGAAAAAATACTAGAAAGATTTATGCAAGGAAAATTACTTATGCTGGGCTGGCTATGGTGGCTTATGCCTGTAATCCCAGCACTTTGGGAGGCTGAGGCGGGCAGATCACCTGAGGTCAGGAGTTCGAGACCAGCCTGACCAATATGGAGAAACCCCATCTCTACTAAAAAAAAAAATTAGCCAGGCATGGTGGTGCATGCCTGTAATCCCAGCTACTCAGGAGGCTGAGGCAGGAAATCCCTTGAACCCAGGAGATGGAGATTGTGGTGAGCCGAGATCATGCCACTGCACTCCAGCCTGGGCAGTAAGAGTGAAACTCCTTCTCAAAAAAAAAAAAAAAAAAAAAAAAGAAAGAAAGAAAAAAGAAAATTATTTATGCTGTGTGATTGTACGGTTTCTTTATAGTTTTAGAAATATTTTCAGCCATGCACAGTGGTTTACGCCTGTAATCCCAGCACTTGAAAGCCTGAGGCAGGTGGATCACGAGGTCAGGAGTTCAAGACCAGCCTGGCCAAGATGGTGAAACCCTGTCTCTACTAAAAATACAAAAAAATTAGCCAGGCGTGGTGGCAGGTGCCTGTAATCCCAGATACTAGGGAGGCTGAGGCACAGAAATGCTTGAACCTGGGAGGCAGAGGCTGCAGTGAGCCAAGATTGCGCCACTGCACGCCAGCCTGGGCAACAGAGTGAGACTCTGTCTCAAAAAAATTTTTCACATATATTATTTCATACATACACACACAAAAAAACTTACTTGGAAAAGAAACTTACTAGGAGACACATGGAATTTCTTCCTTCTTGCAGATTAAAGCTTTGAGTTTCATGGATATTAAGACATTTTCTTCAAAACTACATAGCAGTTCAATGAAAGAGCTAACTCTTCTGCTTCCTAAAAATACTTTGATGATTCAAAACACAAGCTCCCAGTGTCTGGAAAAATCACTTATGCCTGGTAACGTCTATTCCTGGGCTCCACCTTTGCTAATTGTGCCTTCCTCCAGGGATCTGCTTCCTTGTACCCAGTGGCTCCCCCACTACTTCAAAGACCTTCCATTTCCTTGCTGCCAGGGAAAGCAGTGTGGTGGAACCCACCTGGGCCTGCGAGGCCATGCTATGCATGTTACTAGCTGTGTGACCTTGGGCAAGTTTCCTAAAGGGTACTCCTCTCTCAAGGGGGAACTGCAATAGTCCCTACCTTATAAGATTGCTGTAAGGATTAAATGCATATATATATATATATGCATACACACATATATATATACACTCATTTATAGGTATATATTGCTGTAAGGATTAAATGTTTGTGTGTGTGCATATATATATACACACACACATGCATATATAATTATTTATTTATTTATTTATTTATTTATTTATTTATTTATTTATTTTGAGACAGAGTTTCACTCTGTTGCCTAGGCTGAAGTGCAATGGCACGATCTCGGCTCACTGCAACCTCCGCCTCCCGGGTTGAAGCAGTTCTCCTGCCTCAGCCTCCCAAGTAGCTGGGATTACAGGCATGTGCCCCCATGCCCGGCTTATTTTGTATTTTTAGTAGAGACGGGGTTTCTTCCATGTGGGTCAGGCTGGTCTCAAACTCCTGACCTCAGGTGATCCACCTGCCTCGGCCTCCCAAAGTGCTGGGATTACAGGAGTGAGCCACTGCACCCGGCCACATATATAATTCTTTTTTTTTTTTTTTTTTTTTTTGAGACGGAGTCTCGCTCTGTCGCCCAGGCTGGAGTGCAGTGGCCGGATCTCAGCTCACTGCAAGCTCCGCCTCCCGGGTTTACGCCATTCTCCTGCCTCAGCCTCCCGAGTAGCTGGGACTACAAGCGCCCGCCACCTCGCCCGGCTAGTTTTTTATATTTTTTAGTAGAGACGGGGTTTCACCAGGTTAGCCAGGATGGTCTCGATCTCCTGACCTTGTGATCCGCCCGTCTTGGCCTCCCAAAGTGCTGGGATTACAGGCTTGAGCCACCGCGCCCGGCCCACATATATAATTCTTAATATGCCTTAGCAATTATTATTTCCATTTTCCTAACTCTGGGGGTCAAAGAATCTTATTTACCTCATATAACAATCATATATGCAGCACTTTAAACCATTGGCAACTCTGCTATACTCTGTTATAGGTTGTGCGTAGCATATAATTCATGATATTGGTGGGAAGAAAGGGCTGTTTAAATGAAAATACCTCTCAAATGTTTGTGTAGCCGTAGATGATCTTTAATTCTGAAAACCTCTCCTGTCTCCAATTCTGAGGTCATACTCCACCTGTCTCTTCAGGCCTCTTTCTGTTGAGGTTTAGTTTTGTAGTCCCTAAAAGATGCCTTTGTCCTCTTTTTCTGCCCTGCAGATTTTCAGGTTCTGAACACAAGCCCAGTTTCTGCTTCTGATGATCATTTTCAATACAGCGTAAAAAACAGAGCCCTGTTCCACATTTTTACGGCCTCTGCACTTGGCAAAATATTCTTCCCGAATGGCTTCACGTGTGCTCCCTGTCCTCACACCTTTTCAGCTAGGCAACGCTGAGTCATACCTGAGTGGAGGCCGACGCCCCTTTGGAGGCAACTCCAGCCATAAAAAGTCCTGCTTGGAGCTGGTTTTAGTCACAGAGGGCCAAGAAATGGGTTCTGAATGAGGTGCCCCTGCACCTCTGCAGAGCCTGCTGCTGGCCTCCGGGATCTAACTGGGCTCTGATTCACTGTTCCCAACCCCACATCCAGGTAAGTGTGCCCAGCTGTTGTCTGTGCTTCCACCTCAAGATCTGAGTCTCCACTCCTCAGAACCCAGCAGGTTCCGCCTGACAAGGACCTGCAGTCCTTAGCCAGCTGCCACACCCTTGCCAAGGTGTGACTTGGAGTCCTGCAGCCACCTTTGCAGATGTGAAAATTAGCTCCTACTTTCAGCCAAAGCGTTTGGAAAGAAAAGCTTGATCTTTAGCTTTGACCTGGTATTTAAAAAAACCCTTCAAGGGGAACATCACACATGGGGGCCTGTTGGGGCTGGGGGGTTGGGGGAGGGTAAGCATTAGGAGAAATACCTAATGTAAATGATGAGTTGATGGGTGCAGCAAACCAACATGGCACATGTATACCTAGGTATCAAACCTGCATGTTGTGCACATGTACCCTAGAACTTAAAGTATTAAAAAAAAAAACCGTTCACGTGATTTGCTTTCAGAATTGGTGGTTTGCCCTTTGTGCAGCACTGGAATCAATCTTGTTTCTCCTTATTACTTGCGGTACATTCTGCTTCCTCGGACTTTCAAAAAATTAGTGTTAAACTCTTTTTTTTTTTTTTTTTTTTGAGACAAAGTCTCACTCTGTCACCCAGGCTGGAGTGCAGTGGTGCAACCTCAGCTCACTGCAACCTCCGCCTCCTGGGTTCAAGCAATTCTCCTGCCTCCACCTCCTGAGTAGCTGGGATTACAGGTGCATGCCACCACACCTAATTTTTGTAGTTTAGTAGAGGCTGGTCTCGAACTTATGTTGTGATCCACCCGCCTCAGCCTCCCAAAGTCCTGGGATTACAGGCGTGCACCACTGAGCCCGGCCTAGTCTTAACTCTTGATGAGGGAATCCTTGACCCTCTGTGTTTTCACTTTCGGATTTCTTCCTGTTTATCAGATGAATGACCTTGGTACTTTTTGGAGAAAATGACAAAAAGGAGCACCAAGGCCCCAGATGGATGGGAGCTGCAGAAGTGAAAGTGCTGTAGGCTTTGGAGGGTAGATTTGGGGTCTGGGGGTAGATCTGAGTGGGACTGGGGAGGAGTGGGGTGCAATCGAGCCTTTAGACCATGCATGTGTCATGGAAGTCCCTGGTGTAGCCTCCCATGTCTGCATTTCTAGTTGGCCTGGATGACGCATCCCAGTGGTTACTTCTAAGAATAGTCACGGCTAATATTTATCAAGAGCTTAATGGCCGGGCGCGGTGGCTCACGCCTGGAATCCCAGCACTTTGGGAGGCCGAGACGGGCGGATCACGAGGTCAGGAGATCGAGACCATCCTGGCTAACACGGTGAAACCCCGTCTCTACTAAAAATACAAAAAGCTAGCCGTGTGAGGTGGCGGCGCCTGTAGTCCCAGCTACTCGGGAGGCTGAGGCAGGAGAATGGCGTGAACCCGGGAGGCGGAGCTTGCAGTGAGCTGAGATCTGGCCACTGCACTCCAGCCTGGGTGACAGAGCGAGACTCCGTCTCAAAAAAAAAAAATAAAGAGAGCTTACTATGTGGCAGATACTTTGCATGTGTTCTTCCTTTAATTCTCACAATGGACCCTCTGACAATATTATCCACATTTTCAGATAAGAAAACTGAAGTATAGAGAGTTGAAACAACTTGGTCGAGGCCCCACTGCTAGAGTGCTAAGGCTAGGTACAAAGCAAGGTCTGATTCCGACCGTCCTGGGCACAGGAGCCTTGTCTGCTCCACTTGTCCCTCGGAGCGTTGCTCTTGCTGGTCCTCTTCACGCCCCAGCTCTTGTCTCCCACCTACTGCCCCCTCTACTGTCCTGTCACATCCCTGATTCCCCCACCAAAACATATATTTTATGATAGCTACTTTTTATCCTCTGTCTAGTGGGTTGCCCGACAGTCCACAGTCACATTTTGAGAAAGGAGAACTTCCCAGAGTTCAGGAACAGATTTTGGAGTGCCTCTTGCGGTGCTTGTTTCCAAAACTAATATGTTGTGGACCTTCAAAGACACAGCACACACAAGCACACACATACCCTCCTTCCAACATAAATAAACCCACGTGCCACTGGGCATGGTGGCTCACGCCTGTAATCCCAGCACTTTGGGAGGCTGAGGTGGGCGGATCACCTGAGGTCAGGAGTTCGAGACCAGCCTGGCCAACATGGTGAAACCCCATTTCTATTAAAAATACAAAAAATCAGTGGGGCATGGTGGCACATACCTGCAATCCCAGCTACTCAGGACACTGAGGCAGGAGAATTGCTTGAACCCAGCCGGTAGAGGTTGCAGTAAACTGAGATTGCGCCATTGCACTCCAGCTTGGGCAACAAGAGTGAAACTCTGTCTACAAAAAAAAAAAAACACACACACACACAAAAAACACATGCACATAAACTGAAACACACACGAACACACAAACACCCACATGAGCATGCACACAAGCCCCCCACATCAAACTCAAATGCACACAGCAAGCATACATGTAAACCACACACTTGCCACTCCGGCTGCCTCAGCACTGCAGAGCCCCTCTCCTCGGATCCCTGGTGCACACTGAAGGGAAGTAAAACCTACCCAGAGAGGAAGTGAAGCAGTTGGTGAGCTTTTCTGGTGCTCTGCACAGATCCTGGGGCACTAAGCAAACAGCCATCAGTTTCTGGAGCTGTTCCGAGGTAACTGGGGTCCTTTTGGAGCTCTGGGCTGATGAGGTTCAGAGTGGTAGCTGGGAAGTCTGGGGTTTGGGCTTGGTTCACCTACGCCTCTCCCTGTCCCTATCTGAGATGGGTCTGAGACTCTCAGTGGAGGAGTAACAGGCTTTCTCCCCAGCAGGCTTTTGAAAATGGGCCCAAGGGCATTTTCTCAGGACCACAGATGCATGTGGCCTCCACTCTGTCACCCAGGCTGGAGTGCAGGGGCGCAGTCTCAGTTCACTGCAATTTCTGCCTCTTGAGTTCAAGTGATCCTTGTGCCTCAGCCTCCCTAATAGCTGTGATTACAGGCGTGTGCCACCACGCCCGGCTGATTCTTGTATTTTTAGTAGAGACGGGGTTTCACCGTGTTAGCCAGGCTGGTCTTGAACTACTGACCTCAAGTGATCCGCCCGCCTCAGCCTCCCAAAGTGTTGGGATTATAGGCATAAGCCACCACGCCCAGCCTCCCTTCTTCTTAGTCTGGAAGCAAACTAATTTGTGAAGTTTTCATGCCTCCTCTTTTAAAAGTAAAAGGAAGGCTGGCCAGAATGGTGAAACCCCGTCTCTACTAAAAATACAAAAATTAGCCAGGTGTGGTGGCGGGCGCCTGTAATCCTAGCTACTCAGGAGGCTGAGGCAGGAGAATCGTTTGAACCCACGAGGCAGAGTTTGCAGTGAGCTGAGATCCTGCCATTGCACTGCAGCCTGGGCAACAGAGCAAGACTCCATCTCCAAAAAAAAAAAAAAAAAAAAAAAAAAAAAGGAAAAGGAAAAATTTGTGGAGGAGAGAAGATGAAGTAGATATAGCAATACATTGTGAACAGGGATTGTTTTTTCTAGTATTCAACCAGGCGGGTCTTGACCAGCATTAGATAAACTTCTGTCTGGCAGCCTGGAAAAGTTCACAGTTGCTGGGACACAAATGCTTTTGGGGTCCTTCTTGGAGAGGATGGAGTTGAAGATTTGGGAGCTTGATGGCCTTTGTTATGCGTCACCAGGGAGACAGGGACAAGGGGCAGGGCTGTTGATGGAGAATGCTGCATGGGATAGGTTGGATGGTGACGTAGAAGTCACCATGCTCCTGCCCTAAAGATTTTAGTAGCAGGCAAACGCTGTGGTCAAAAAAGAGAGTCAAGGACTTAATGAAGTTAAAGGGATTCTTCTGAAGTCCAGCACTCTGATTTTGGGGTTACAGCTTCTACAATAACTGCATATTACTGATACTAGTTCATTCTTAAAATTTTCTTTGGTATCTGATATACTACAGAATAACTGAGCTGGAAAGAGTCTTGGATATTAAAATGATTTAATGAGCAGCAAACTTTCTATTTTTGTCATATCCTTGCAGCACCTCTATTTACTTAATATTTTTCTTTTTTTTTTTTTTGGGACGGAGTCTTTGCTCTGTCACCCAGGCTGGAGTACAGTGGCGCAATCTCGGCTCACTACAAGCTCCACCTCCTGGGTTCACACCATTCTCCTGCCTCAGCCTCCCGAGTAGCTGGGACTACAGGCACCCACTACCACGCCCGGCTAATTTTTTTGTATTTTTAGTAGAGACGGGGTTTCACCGTGTTCGCCAGGATGGTCTCGATCTCCTGACCTTGTGATCCGCCCAGCTCGGCCTCCCAAAGTGCTGGGATTACAGACTTGAGCCACTGCGCCCGGCCTTTGATAATCCTTTCTAATGCTAATGCTCTGAAATACCAAGATGCTGCACCTTGGTGTGGCCACTGAATGATTGTGCTGTGCAAGGTACTCAATAGACACTGTCGGTTCTGGGGCAATTTCTTGTATTCTTTATTTGCTTATTTCCTTCACCTGTTATTATTATTTTTTTCCTTCTGAAATGTCTGTTATTTGGGTGTTGGATTTCCTCAACCAATAATCGTCTCATTTTCCTTTCTCCTATTTTGCTTTACTTTTAAAAATATTTTCTTTAAATTCATTTTTAATGTTGCTAGTAAATTTTTAAACATTTGGCTTTCCTATTTTTAATTTCTGAAAGTTCTTTCTAATTCTCTATTTTTTTATTACCTCCTATTCCTGTTTTACACACACAATGTTTTATGTGTTTAAGGATGTTAATTACAGTTCTTTCAGATTTTTCTTTTAGTTCCCGTGTTGCTTTATTTCCTCTCGGTTCCTTACCTCTGTGTGTTTTCTTTTGGTTTCTTTCTCAGGCTGAAGCCTTTCTTCAAATGTCTTATGCTCTTGTGCTCTCTGGTTATATTTGCTATTTATTTATTTATTTATTTATTTTAACTTTAATCCATTTTAATCCATTTTATATGAGTCTCTCTCTCTCTCTCTCTCTCTCTCTCTCTCTCTCTCTCTCTATATATATATATATATATATATATATATTTTGTTTTGTTTTGTTTTGTTTTGAGATGTAGTCTCACTCTGTTGCCAGGCTGGACTATAGTGGCGCAATCTTGGCTCACTGCAACCTCTGCCTCCTGGGTTCAAGCAAGTCTCCTGCCTCAGCCTCCCGAGTAGCTGGGATTACAGGCACACGCCACTATGCCTGGCTAGTTTCTGTGTTTTTAGTAGAGACAGGGTTTCACCATGTTGGCCAGGCTGGTCTTGAACTACTGACCTCGTGATCTACCTGCCTCGGCCTCCCAAAGTGCTGGGATTACAGGCATGAGCCACCACACCCGGTCTTAGTTACTTTGAAATATACATAATATTGTCGCTAAGTATAGTCACCCTAGTCTACTACGAAACATTCAAACTTACTTCTTCTATCTAACTGTAAGTTTTTGGTTTTTTTTTCCTGGGAGTGGGGCAGATAGGTCTCACTCTCACCCAGGCAGGAGTACAATGGCACCATCACCGCTTTCTGCAGCCTTGACCTCCCAGACTCAAGCGATCCTCCCACCTCAGCCTGCTGAGTAGCTGGGAGTACAGGTGTGCACCACCACACATGGATAATTTTTATTATTATTTATTTATTTATTTTGAGATGAAGTCTCGCCTTTTCACCCAGGCTGGAGTGCAATGGTGTGATCTCAGCTCACTGCAACCTCCGCCTCCCGAGTTCAAGTGATTCTCCTGCCTCAGCCTCCTGAGTAGCTGGGACTATTGATTAAAGCGATGGGAGCTAATAAATTGTGTTCCAGCCCAATGCATTATGTGCCTGTAATATTTACTGGTTCTATAAAAAACACTAGTTAATATCTTTCAGAAGGATAACCAGTATTATTATATGTAAAAATAAAAGTAGGTTGCTCAAAAAGTTAAATAGAGAATTGCCATGTGACTCAGCAATTGATTTTCTAGGTATATGCCCAAGAGAATGTTCAAACTAATCTTACATACAAATGTTCACAGCAGGATCATTCATTAGAGCCAAAAAAGTAAAAACAACCCCAAATGTTTATCAATGAATGAAGAAATCTGCAAAATGAGGTATATACCCTCAATGGAATATTATTCATCCATTAAAAGGAATAAAATACCATTAATGTCACAACATAAATGAAACTTTAATATATTACATTAAGTAAAAGAAGCCAGATACAAAAAGCTGCATGTTGCCAGAGATTGCAAAAGCCACATACAGGTTCACGCCACTATGCCTGGCTAATTTTTGTATTTTTAGTAGACACGGGGTTTCACCATGTTGGTCAGGCCGGTCTTGAACTCCTGACCTCATGATCTGCCTGCCTCAGCCTCCCAAAGTGCTGGGATTACAGGTGTGAGCCACTGCGCCTGGCCAATGATTTTTAAAGTTTTTTTAGAGATGGGGTCTTGCTTTGTTGCCCAGGCCAGTCTTCAGCTTCTAGGCTCAAGTGATCCTCCTGCCTCGGTCTCTTGAAGTTCCTGTCTATTTGTACCCATAACCAACTTCTCTTCATCCCCTGCATCTACCTCAACCCTTCATAGTCTCCGGTGTCTATCTTTCTATTCTCTATGTCTATGGGATCAACTTTCTTAGCTCTCACATATGAGTGGGAACATATGGTGTTTGTCCCTCTGTGTCTGGCTTATTTCATTTAACATTATGTCTTCTAGTTCCGTGCATGTTGATGCAAATGACGTGATTTCATTTTTAACGGCTGAGTAGTATTCCATTGTGTATATATGCCACATTTTCTTTCTTTTTTTAAAAAAACTGGCTTTTGCTTTATTGTGTAATTTACACAGGAGAATCCCAAATTCCACACTTGGTTTCTCTCTTCTGCCTTCATTATTCTTTCAATATGTATGTCAACAGAGATCATTTCTCCCAATAGCATATGTGGTTTGATCCTCAACCAGGACACACAGGCCCTACAAAATTCCAGTCCTCCAAGACGGATGCCTGGGCCCTTCCATTTGACCGCACCCATGTCTGTTTGTATGGGGGCTCTGCCCTGGTCCTGTCACCCCTGAGGCGTCCTTAGGGTACGAATGCCAAACAGGCCCTGTGTGATGTGTCAACTCTGAATAAATACAAGAGGCTGCTAGGAGCCCCCAGCTGAGGACTGAGAGACAGGCTGTATCTGGACTCCATTTCAAAGAATGCTGTGATCCATTAGCAATGTCTGCCATGGGAATACCCATTAGAAGTACCTGGAAGGAGGATTTTGGGGAATGGGCTCAGAAAGGAACAAGGTGTGTCTGTTCCATTCTTGCCTTAGGTGGCTGTTCTGCCACCCAGGCTGTGCTGTCTCAGTGGCCGGGTGGCTGAGGAGGAAGTCTGAAGGCCACAGAGTTGCAAGTGGCTTCCCTGGGGCCTGCAGGAACAGCATAGGCCCCAAGCTAGAGGAAGCTTGGAGGGGCACCCACACTGGGTCCTGTGGGGCTTTGCATACTGCAGGCCACCCTGGCATTAGCTCCTTTTCCTCTGGAGTCCATCTCATCTGGGAGAAGACAGCTGGCTGGCCTCAGAGCATTAGATGCAACTCAGGGATAAAAACATTTTTACGGCCGGGCGCGGTGGCTCAAGCCTGTAATCCCAGCACTTTGGGAGGCCGAGACGGGCGGATCACGAGGTCAGGAGATCGAGAACATCCTGGCTAACACGGTGAAACCCCGTCTCTACTGAAAAAAATACAAAAAAACTAGCCGGGCGAGGTGGCGGGCGCCTGTAGTCCCAGTTACTCGGGAGGCTGAGGCAGGAGAATGGCGTAAACCCGGGAGGCGGAGCTTGCAGTGAGCTGAGATCCGGCCACTGCACTCCAGCCCGGGCGACAGAGCGAGACTCCGTCTCAGACAAAAAAAAAAAAAAAAAAAAAAAAAAAAAAAACATTTTTACATGGTACGGACACAGAAATGGGCTTTACCTCCGAATAAACTTAGAAACTTTCCATCCGAACTAAAAGGGTGTATCTTCTATATGTTGCCAAGAAACCTAAACTGAGTACAAGGACAATTTTACTTTAATCAAGTTCCAGAATGAGGGTACTCAGCTTCGAAAAGCAGTTTGTAGCAGAAGATGCGAGGGTGTGTGTGAAGCCATGTTTCTAGAATATGCCAAAGGAAACACACACAGCCCCAGCTTGGCCTTTTGCCAGCCCTCAATGCTGCTCTCTACTGGGGGCAGGCGGCTACTTCGTCCAGCTGACTCAGGAATGTAATGCTCCTAAATTTTTGCATTTTTAGTAGAGATGGGGTTTCACTGTGTTGGCCAGACTGGTCTTGAACTACTGACCCCAGGTGATCTGCCCACCTTGGTGTCCTGAAGTGCTGGGATTACAGGCGTGAGCAACTGCGCCTGGCCTGGATGCTTTCTTGAGGATCCTTTCTGTTGCCGCTTCTCCTGCATTTTCTCAAAGGCCGCCCGGGCCAGGGTCCACTTGTCCAGGCCGTGCCGCTTCTCCTCTTCGTTCTTTGTGCTCATTCCCATTGCTTCCAGGAGTTTCGCTTTGTCTTTGTCCTTCTTTTTCTTCTTCCACTTGGTCACTCTGAGCTCTGCGACTCCTTTCGGTTTTAGGAGTCCTTTTTGGACCGGCTCGTAGGCCTCCACGACACTCCCCAGTGCTTTGGTAGATGGACTTGCCACGTTTTCTTTATCCATTATCTGTTGGTGGACACTTGAGTTGTTTCCATATCTTTGCTATTGTGAATAGTGCTGCAGTAAACATCCGAGTACAGGTATCTCTTTGACATACTGATTTCCTTTCCTTTGGAGAGATACCCAGTAATGGGATTGCTGGATTGTATGGGAGTTCTTTTTTTTCTTTTTTTTTTTTTTTTTTTTTTTTGAGACAGAGTCTCGCTCTGTCCAGCCCAGGCTGGAGTGCAGTGGCACGATTTCAGCTCACTGCAACCTCTGCCTCCCAGGTTAAAGCAATTCTCCTGCCTCAGCCTCCCATGTAGCTGGGACTACAGGTGCCGGCCACCATGCATGGCTAATTTTTTTGTATTTTTAGTAGAGACGGGGTTTCACCTTGTTGGTCAGGCTGGTCTCGAACTCCCGACCTTGGGTGATCCACCCACCTCAGCCTTCCAAAGTTCTGGGATTACAGGTGTGAGCCACCATGCCCAGCTGATTGTATGGTAGTTCTATTTTTAGTTTTTCGAGAAATATCCATACTGTCTTCCATAGTGGCTGTACTAGTTTACGCTACCACCAGTGGTGTATAGGAGCTCCTTTTCTCTACATCCTCACCAGCATGTTATTTTTTGTCTTTTAAGTAATAGTCATTTTTTGAGATGGGTTGAGATGATCTCATTGTAGTTTTGATTTGCATTTCCCCAATGATTAGAAAAAATGTTGGCTGGGCCTGGTGGCTCAGACCTGTAATCCCAGAATGTCAGGAGGTAGAGGCAGGAGGATCGCTTGATCCCAGGAGTTTGAGACCAGCTACAGCAGCATAGTGAGAGCCTGTCTCTACAGAAAAGGAAAAAAAAAAAATAGCTGGGTGTAGTGGTACCACACTTAGGAGGCCAGGGTGGGAGGATTCCTTGAAACTGGGGGGTTGCAGCTGCTGTGAGCTGTGAACGCCAACCAGGTGGACTCACGCTACTGCACTCCAGCTTGGGCAACAGAGTAAGACCCTGTCTCCAGGAAAAAAAAAAAAGAAAGCAAAGCAGAGAAAAAAGTGGGGGCATTTATTCATAGACCTATTGGCCATTTTGTATGTCTTTGGCCATTTTTTAAGTGAGATGGATTGTGGTGGTGCGATCTTGACTCATTGCATCCTTGATCTCCCAGGCTCAGGTGAACTTCCCACGTCAGCCTCCGCAGTAGCTGGGACTACAGGTGCGCACCACCATGCCCAGCTAATTTTTGTATCTTTTGTAGAGATGGAGTTTCAACATGTTGCTGAGAATGGTCTTGAACCCCTGGGCTTAAGCAATCCACCTGCTGTGCCAGCACCTGGTCTTATTTTTAATTAATTAATTAATTAATTTTTTTGAGATTGAGTCTTGCTCTGTCACCCAGGCTGGAGTGTAGTGGGGCGATCTCAGCTTACTCTAACCTCTGCCTCCCAAGCAATTTAAGCGATTCTCCTGCCTCAGCCTCCCAAGCAGCTGGGACTACAGGCACACGTCACTATGCCCAGCTAATTTTTGTATTTTTAGTAGAGACGGGTTTTCACCATATTGGCCAGGCTGGTCTCAAACTCCGGACCTTGTGATCCACCCACCTCAGCCTCCCAAAGTGCTGGGATTACAGGCATGAGCCACCGCACCCAGCTGTATTTTTATTTTTTAATAAAAAAGATTTTTTTTTTTAAAGACAAGGTCTTGATCTGTTGCCAAGGCTGGAGTGCAGTGGTGAGATCAAAGCTCGCTGCAGCCTCAAAGTACTGAGCTCAAGCGATGCTCCCGCTTCAGCCTCCTGAATAGCTAGGAACACAGGCACACTGGTTATATTTAAAAGTGAAACACTGGCCGGGCACAGTGGCTCATGCCTGTAATCCTAGCACTTTGGGAGGCTGAGATGAGCAGATCAGTTGAGGCTAGGAGTGCAAGACCAGCCTGGTCAATATGATCTCTACTAAAAATACAAAAGTTAGCTGGGCGTGGTGGCACATGCCTGTAGTCCCAGTCACTTGGGAGGCTGAGGTACGAGAATCGCTTAAACCCTGGAGGCAGAGGTTGCAGGGAGCCAAGATCATGTCACTGCAGTCCAGCCTGGGCAACAGAGCGAGACTCTGTCTTTAAAAAAAAATTTTTTTTAAATAACTACAATAAAATGAAATAAAAGTGAACCACGAAAAATCAGATTGCAGTGTCTTTATGCATGAGCCAGGGCTTGTTTGACCTTAAAGCTTCAGTATCAGAAGGCCTCATGGTGACCTTTAATTTGGGAAAACCTGCTGGGCACGGTGGCTCATGCCTGTAATTCCAGCACTTTGGGAGGCTGAGGCTGGCAGATCACCTGAGGTCAGGAGTTCGAGACCAGCCTGACCAACATGGAGAAACCCCGTCCCTACTAAAAATACAAAATTAGCCGCGCATGGTGGTGCATGCCTGTAATTCCAGCTATTTGGGAGGCTGAGGCAGGAGAAGCACTTGAACCTGGGAGGCAGAGGTTGCATTGAGCCGAGATCATGCCATTGCACTCCAGCCTGGGCAACAACAGTGAAACTCCATCTCAAAAAACAAAAAATGGCCAGGCGCAGTGGCTAATGCCTGTAAAATCCCAGCACTTTGGGAGGCTGAGGCAGGTGGATCACGAGGTCAGGAGATTGTGACTATCCTGGTGAATACGGTGAAACCTCGTCTCTACTAAAAATGCAAAAAATTAGCCGGGCATGGTGGCGGGCGCCTATAGTCCTAGCTACTCAGGAGGCTGAGGCAGGAGAATGGCGTGAACCCGGGAGGCAGAGCTTGCAGTGAGCCAAGATCACACCATTGCACTCCAGCAGAGTGAGACTCCATCTCAAAAAAAAAAAAAAAAAAAAAAAAAAAAACCCTACCTGTCTGTACCAGTAGGTCTTTTCTCTGGGGTCTGGAAGAAGAATCCTTCAATATCCTGCCTTCTGGTAATCTGAGAGCTGGGCGAGAAAAGGAAGATCAGAGTTTGACCCTTAAATCTGTAGGTTTTCACTCCCCTCCCCTCCTTTGCAGTCCCGTGGAGTCTCCATTGGAGCCATTTCCTCGTCCAGGCATCTCGATGTTGGTGGATGGCCCATCTGAGTGGCCAGCCCTGCGCTTCTTGCTGTTGGCTGTGGCAATGTCTTTCTTCCAGCTCAGCTCTATCCATAGATGAGG
The DNA here is from genome assembly GCF_007565055.1 of Rhinopithecus roxellana. Lineage (NCBI taxonomy): Eukaryota > Metazoa > Chordata > Mammalia > Primates > Cercopithecidae > Rhinopithecus > Rhinopithecus roxellana. The sequence continues at coordinate 59,628,974 of NC_044561.1, forward strand.
CGCATCTGTTGTTGAAAGAAAAAATGATGCGGCTGGGGGGGCCGCTGGTGCTGAACACCAAGGAGGAGCAGGCCAATGAGAGGCTCATGACGCTCAAAATCGCTGAGATGAAGGAGGCCATGAAGACCCTGATATTCCCACCCAGCATGCACTTTTTCCAGGCTAAGCATCTCATTGAGAGAAGTCAAGTGTTTAAGATTCTAAGGATGATGCCAAAAGGTAAGGTTTGGAAAGGGGTGGCTTGGGGTGCTGGGAAGGTAGAGGGACTCATCTTGGGGCTACTACTGTGCTTGTGGCTGTTGCTATTCTAGGTGGAGCAGAGAAAGCCTCACTTAGCTGCTCTGCTCCTCTGTCCTTTCAGGTAGACTAGGAAAAGGGTGTTGGAAACCAGAACCCCTGCTTCCTGGCGGACTCGCAGACAGTCATGATTGGCCTGAATATTCCTGGTCTTCCCTGGAAAAGTTGGAAAAGCATCCAACCCTGAGACTTTGCTATTCCCTTCATAGTTTTCCCAGGGGCTAAGCTACCGCATAGGATGCAATATGATATAGCATCCTGGAGTAGTATAAACACACCTCCATGAAATATGAAATAATCAGCATGCTGCACATATAAATAGCCAGGAGTGGTGGTGCACCTGTAATCCAAGCTACTCTGGAGGCTGAGTGGAGAGTGTCACTTGAACCCAGGTGGAGTTTGCAGAGACCTATGATGGCACCACTGCATTCCAGTCTGGACGACAGAGCGAGACCCTGTCCCCCAGAAAATGTTATTTTTTTTTTATTAAAAAAAATTTTTTTTTGAGACAGAGTCTCACTCTGTCGCACAGGCTGGAGTGCCCTGGTGCTATCTCGGCTCACTGCAACCTCTGCCTCTTGGGTTCAAGTGATTCTCCTGCCTCAGCCTCCTGAGTAGCTGGGATTACAGGCATGCACCATCACACCTAGGTAATTTTTGTACTTTTAGCAGAGACGGGGTTTCACCATGTTGGCCAGGCTGGTCTGAAACTCCTGAGCTCAGGCAATCCACCCGCCTCGGCCTCCCAAAGTGCTGGGATTACAGGTGTGAGCCACTGTGCCCGGCCAAAAATGTTAATATAAAATGTAAAAATAATAGCCGTTTGCAGTTTACAAAGACTTTTCTTTTTTTTTTTTTTTTTTTTTTTTTTTTTTTTGAGACGGAGTCTTGCTCTGCCGCCCAGGCTGGAGTGCCGTGGCCGGCTCTCAGCTCACTGCAAGCTCCACCTCCCGGGTTCACGCCATTCTCCTGCCTCAGCCTCCCAAGTAGCTGGGACTACAGGCGCCCGCCTCGTCGCCCGGCTAGTTTTTTGTATTTTTTAGTAGAGACGGGGTTTCACCGTATTAGCCAGGATGGTCTCGATCTCCTGACCTCGTGATCCACCCGTCTCGGCCTCCCAAAGTGCTGGGATTACAGGCTTGAGCCACCGCGCCCGGCGACAAAGACTTTTCAACACCTCTTTTTTTGTTGTTGTTTTTGTTTTTTTCTGAGACGGAGTCTTGTTCTGTCGCCCAGGCTAGAGTGCAGTGGCGCGATCTCAGCTCACTGCAACATCCTCCTTCCAGATTCAAGCGATTCTCCCACCTCAGTCTCCTGAGTAGCTGGGATTACAGGCGCCTGCCACAACGCCCGACTAATTTTTGTATTTTTAGTAGAGATGGGGTTTCACCATGTTAGTCAGGCTGGTCTTGAACTCCTGACCTCGTGATCTGCCTGCCTCAGCCTCCCAAAGTCCTGGGGTTACAGGAGTGAGCCACTGTGCCCAGCTGTTTTTTTTTCTTTTAATGTTATAAATAGAGATTAAAAAATAGTAATAATCATGAGGTCAGTCAAGTAGCATCCCCAGTTGCTGGGAGGCATAAGAGGGTGACACACCATAGCTCATGCAGCTGGGACAGCTGTCTAGGGGCTCGTGTCAGGGCCAAGGGCTGGATGGGCACAAGAAGGGCAGAGGGACAGCATGCACTGTGCCTGGGGGAGCAAGGGACACAGCTGGTGTCTGGTCAGGAGGACAAGCATGGGGACTCAACTGGCAAAGCCCGCAGGCCAGAAGCTGTACAGACACAGGCTCAGCCCAGGGGATGAAAAACCAGTGGGAGAGGAGTTGAGGGGCAGGATGAGAGGATGGAGGACAAGTGTGTGAACAGGACTGCGGCCCTGAGGCTCATCCCAGTGTATCCCGTCATGAAGTGTTGGGTGGCTTCATTGAAAGTCTTGGGCTCCCAATGGAGAACTAGAAGCCAGTGGAGCCCCGAGTTGAACCTCAGTTCTGTGGTTCTAAACCTGATGCCCTCTCACTCTCCTCTGCTGCCCCTCTTGGACAAGATCACCCTGGCTCCTGATTAGTGAGACATGGAAGCCCCATCCTTAAACCAGAGCCTTAGACGAGTTCTGAGAAACATGTCTGGACAGAAATCCTTCTGCTTGCACGTCTTCTTGTGATCCACACTGTCCCCAAGCCCCAGAGTCCTGGGATGGGACTTCACCCCTTTGTCCCCGAGCCCTGGAGTCCGGGAACGGGACTTCACCCCTTTGTCCCCACAGCCCTGGAGCCCTGGCATGGGACTTCACCCCTTTGTCCCCAACTCCTGGAGTCCTGGGATGGGACTTCACCCCTTTGTCCCCGAGCCCTGGAGTCCGGGAACGGGACTTCACCCCTTTGTCCCCACAGCCCTGGAGCCCTGGCATGGGACTTCACCCCTTTGTCCCCAACTCCTGGAGTCCTGGGATGGGACTTCACCCCTTTGTCTCCACCATTCTTCTTCCCTCTCCAGGGGCTGCCTTGCACCTCCATGACACTGGCATCGTGACTATGGACTGGCTGGTGAGGAATGTCACCTACAGGCCTCACTGCCACATCTGTTTCACCTCGAAGGGGATCATGCAGTTTAGATTTGCTCACCCAACTCCCCATACATCAGAAAAATGTTCCAAGTGGATCCTGCTGGAGGATTATCGGAAGCGGGTGCAGAACGTCACTGAGTTTGACAACAGGTGAGTATTAGTTCAGCAAACACATGTCCCAGGTCTGTCATGGGGTGGCAGTGGGTAGGTGTCTCCCTTGGTACAAACCTGTAGATAAAAATCTGGCTTTAAAAAAGCATGAGGCAAGGCTGAGCGTGGTGGCTCACATCTGTAATCCCAGCACCTTGGGAGGGCAAGGCGAGTGGATCACTTGAGCCCAGGAGTTGCCAGTCTGGGCAACATAGTGAAACCCCATCTCTACCAAAAATACAAAAAATTAGCCAGGCGTGGTGCTGTGCCTGTAGTCCCAGTTACTTGGGAGGCTAGGGCAGGAGGATCACTTGAACCCAGGAGGTTGAGGCTGCAGTGAACTGAGATGGAGCCACTGCACTCCAGCCTGAGTGACAAAATAAAACCCTATCTCAAAAAGAAAAAAAGAAAAAAAAAAAACACATGAGCACCTTTTTCTTTTAACCTTACAGGATACTCTGTCCCACAAAAGCATTCAACACCTTTTCCATCCATAGTAGTTTTCTGGTGCATTTAAAATCTACAAAAAGCATTATCAGCAACACTATTTTTGTTTGTTATTATTATTATTATTGTTTGTTTGTTTGTTTGTTTGTTTGAGACGGAGTCTCGCTCTGTCGCCCAGACTGGAGTGCAGTGATGCGATCTCCACTTACTGCAAGCTCCGCCTCCCAGGTTCACGCCATTCTCCTGCCTCAGCCTCCCGAGTAGCTGGGACTACAGGCACCCGCCACCGTGCCCGGCTAATTTTTGTATTTTTAGTAGAGACGGGGTTTCACCGTGTTAGCCAGGATGGTCTTGATCTCCGGACCTCATGATCCGCCCATCTTGGCCTCCCAAAGTGCTGGGATTACAGGCGTGAGCCACCACGCCCGGCCATTTTTATTATTATTATTATTATTTGAGACATGGTCTTGCTCTGTCACCCAGGCTGGAGTGCAGTGGCGCGATCTTGGCTCACGGCAGCCTCTGTCTGCTGGGTTCAAGCAATTTTCCTGCCTCAGCCTTCTGAGTAGCTAGGGTTACAGACATGTGCCACCACGCCTGGCTAATTTTTGTATTTTTAGTAGAAACAGGGTTTCACCATGTTGGCCAGGCTGGTCTTGAACTCCTGACCTCAGGTGATCTGCCCGTCTCGGCCTCCCAAAGTGCTGGGACTACAGGCGTGAGTGACCGCGCCTGGCCAGCAACACTGTTGCTGTAGCAAATGAGATTTGTCTGATGCTCAATAAAACCAGAGAGAATAAAAGTTCCTAGCTCTGAAGTGATGACAATCTAGCTGGAAGATAAATCTTGAAAACCTGGTGGAGCAACTTCCTAACAGACTTGTATAGTATTATTATTACTATTATTACTATTTAAGACAGGGTCTCATTCTACCATCTAGGCTGGAGTGCAGTGGCACAATCTCGGCTCACTGCAGACTCAACCTCCCAGGCTGAAGCAATCCTCCTGTGTGTCAGCATGCTAGAGGTATGCACCATCACGCCCAGCTAATTTTTGTATTTTTTGTAGAGATGGGGTGTTGCCATGTTGCACAGGCTGGTCTTGAACTCTGGGGCTCAAGCTATCCTGTCGCCTTGGCCTCCCAAAGTGCTAGGACTACAGGCACAAGCCATTGTGCCTGGCCTTGTATAGTAATATTATAAGTGACAATTAGTTTGGTCACACAGATGTCTACAGAGTGCTCCCCTGAGGTTATTTCCCTTTATGAAATGAGAAACATGAAGCTCAGCAAGGTTAACTAGCTTATGCAAGGACACACAGCTGGTAAATGGCCAATCCGGGATACACACCTGGGTGCTGATTCAAGTTATTTCCATTCCACTCCCTTCATTAACTTGCTTGAGCTGCCATAACAGAATACCCCAGGCTGGGGGGCTTAAACAACAGGAATTGATTTTCTCAAGCTGGGCACACTGGGTCATGCCTGTAATCCTAGCACTTCGGGAGGCTGAGGTGGGAGGATCAGTTGTACCCAGGGGTTCAAGACCAGCCTGGTGGCCAGGCCCGGTGGCTCACGCTTGTAATCCTAACACTTTGGGAGACCGAGGTGGGTGGTTCAGGAGTTCAAAACCAGCCTGGCCAACATGGTGAAACCCTGTCTCTACTAAAAATACAAAAAAAAATTAGCCATGCATGCCGGCAGGCACCTGTAATCCCAGCTACTTGGGAGGCCGAGGCAGGAGGATCACTTGAACCTGGGAGGTGGAGGTTGCAGCGAGCCAAGATCGTGTCACTGCACTCCAGCCTGGGTGACAGAGCAAGACAAGAAAAGAAGGAAGGAAGGAAGGAAGGAAGGAAGGAAGGAAGGAAGGAAGGAAGGAAGGAAGGCAGGCAGACAGATCAGTCTGGGCAACATAGTGAGACCACCATCTCAACAAAAAGTAAAAAATCCACCAGATGTGGTGGTGCACACCTATAGTCTCAGCTACCCCATGAGGCTGACATAAGAGGATTGCTTGAGCCTGGGAGATTGAGGCTGCAGTGAGCTGTGATTGTGACACTGCACTCCAGCCTGGGCAACAGAGTGAGACCCTGTTTCAAAAAAAAAAAAAAAAGGAATTGATTTTCTCATGGTTCTGGAGGCTGGAAGTCCAACATCAAGGTGCCAGGGCAGGGTGGGTTCCTCCTGAGACCTCTCTCCTTGGCGTGCAGAAGGCTGCCTCTGGCTGTGTCCTCCCATGGCCTTTCCCCTGTACGTGCACTCCTGCTGTCTCTTCTTTTTTTTTTTTATCCTGAGATGAGTCTCACTGTGTCGCCCAGGCTGGAGTGCAGTGGTGCGATCTCAGCTCACTGCAACCTCTACTTCCAGGGTTCAAGCGATTCTCTTGCCTCCCTAGTAACTGGGATTACAAGCACGAACCACCATGCCTGGCTAATTTTTGTATTTTAGTAGAGACGGGTTTTTACTATGTTGGCCAGGCTGATCTCGAACTCCTGACCTGAAATGATCCACCCACCTCGGCCTCCCAAAGTGCTGGGATTACAGGCGTGAGCCACCGCGCCCAGCCTCCTCTTCTTACAAGAATACCCATCCTATTAGAGTTGGAGCCCCATCCTTACAACCTCATTTAATGTGTTTTTTTTTCTTTTTGAGACGGAGTCTCACTCTGTCGCCCAGGCGCCATCTCGGCTCACTGTGAGCTCTGCCTCCCGAGTTCTGGTCATTCTCCTGCCTCAGCCTCCCAAGTAGCTGGGACTATAGGCGCATGCCACCATGCCCAGCTAATTTTTTTGTATTTTTAGTAGAGACAGGGTTTCACCGTGTTAGCCAGGATGGTCTCGACCTCCTGACCTCGTGATCCGCTTGCCTCGGCCTCCCAAAGTGCTGGGATTACAGGTGTGAGCCACTGTGCCCGGCCCACGTCTGGCTAATTTTTTGTATTTTTAGTAGAGACGGGGTTTCACCATGTTCGCCAGGCTAATCTTGAACTCTTAACCTCAAATGATCCATCCGCCTCGGCCTCCCAAAGTGCTGGGATTACAGGCAAGAGCCACCAAGCCCGGCCATAACCTCATTTAATCTTAATCATCTCTTTAAAATTCCCTTCTCCAAATGAGGGCTAGGGCTTCAACATTTTAATTCGGGGGCTTGGGGATACAATTTAGTCCATAACATCCCCCAAAAAGAGTTTGGTCTATTTTCCTGTCAGTGGGTATAGGAAAAAGAGAGAGAGAGAGAGAGCGAGAGAGCTTTTTGGTCTAGAAAGTACAGTGCGATCAGATTGGCCAAGCATACAGAGGGAGGACAGGAGCCAGGAGAGCCTAGCTGGTGAGTCTCCTGGGGTTGGGGTTAGGGTTTAAGCAGGCAGTGGGCTGCCTGGCCACAGGACCCACGCTTATATGGGAGAGCCTGGAAATGCTCCCCTTTGCCCCTTCCTTATCTCCACTCTAGGGTGCATCCTGGTGTGCTGCTAGCTGGGATATGCAAGGTGGGTAGCAGTCCTATGGGTGCCTGGGGGCAGTGCCCTGGATCATGCCTCCACCACTCCCCACTTTGTGTCTTGGACAGCTTGCTGAGGAATTTCACTCTGGTGACCCAGCACCCGGAGGTGATTTACACAAACCAAAATGTTGTCTGGTCGAAATTTCAAACCATCTTCTTCACCATCTCTGGTCTCATCCGTTACGCACCAGTGTTCAGAGACTATGTCTTCCGGAGCATGCAGGAATTCTACGAGGACAACGTGCTCTACATGGAGATCAGAGCCAGGCTACTGCCGGTGAGCCCAGCTCTCCTCTCCGCTCCTCCCACCTCCTTTGTTCTGGCCTGACTCAGATCTTAGCTGGTAGAAGACTGAATGCTCATGAATTGACCACCCAGGTCTCTGGTGCAAGGGGTCATGTGCCTTTCCAGGGGCCACCATGAGCAGGGAGACCTGAAATGGACTGGGCAGGCTCCAGCAAAACCGGGAACACATCCCGCGTTGCCCTTTGCCCCCTGTTTCTCATGGTTCCCCATTCTCCCCTCTGGCGTGATACCCAGGGCCTCGTGACACGAGCTGAGAAGCAGGAGAACTGGGATAGAGCCATCTTAGGGGCCAAAAGAAGGGGTTTCAAAAATAAAGGGAGCCACATGGCAGGGTGAGGGCAAGAAACATATAGCAGATGGATAATCGCCCAAGAGATTTGAAAATTACAGGGTCACCTTTGAGCAGTTTCAGTGACATGCTGAGAAGAGAAACCTCATTTCTGGGAGTAGAAAAATGAAATACACGGCTGGGCGTGGTGACTCACACCTGTAATCCAGCACTTTGGGAGGCCGAGGCGGGCAGATCACAAGGTTAGGAGTTTGAGACTAGCCTGGCCAACATGGTGAAACCCCATCTCTACTAAAAATACAAAAAATTAGCCGGGTGTGGTAGCAGGAACCTGTAGTCCCAGGAACTCAGGAGGCTGAGGCAGGAGAATCGCTTGGACCTGGGAAGCAGAGATTGCAGTGAGCCAAGATCGCACCACTGCACTCCAGCCTTGGTAACAGAGTGAGACTCTGTCTCAAAAAAAAGAAAAAGAAAAAGAAAAATGAAATACAGGTGATGAATTGGAGCCAGGTTTGGCTGATTAAAGGCTCTGACTGTGATTTGAGAGAAAGAACATTAAGATAACTGGAAGGAACCACAGGGGCCACAGGGTTCTTTTTAGGATAGAGAGACTCGTTTTGCACCCAGAAGGAAGAAGTGTGGAGAGGTTAAAAAGAGAGGGGAGGCCAGGCACATTGGCTCATGCCTGTAATCCCAGCACTTTGGGAGGCTAAGGCTGGTGGATCACTTGAGGCCAGGAGTTTGAAACCAGTCTGGCCAACATGGCGAAATTCCATCTCTACTAAAAATACAAAAATTAACTGGTGGCTGGGCAAGGTGGCTCACGCCTGTAATCCCAGCACTTTGGGAGGCCGAGGTGGGTGGATCACGAGGTCAAGAGATCGAGACCATCCTGGCCAACATGGTGAAACCCTGTCTCAACTAAAAATACAAAAATTAGCTGGGCGTGGTGGTGCATGCCTGTAGTTCTAGCTACTTGGGAGGCTGAGGCAGGAGAATCACTTGAACCTGGGAGGCGGAGGTTGCAGTGAGCAGAGATTGTGCCATTGCACTCCAGCCTGGTCAACAGAGTGAGATTGTCTCAAAAAAAAAAAAAAAAATCAGCTGGTATGGTGGTGTGCGCCTGTAATACCAGTCACTCGGGAGACTGAGGCGGGAGAATCACCTGAACCCAGGAGGAGGAGTTTGCAGTGAGCAGAGATCCTGCCATTGCTCTTCAGCCTGGATGACAGAGCGAGACGCCGTCTCAAAAAAAAATAAAAGAAAGAAAAGAAAAAATATTTTGATTTTAAGGAAGGAAGTTTGGAGAGAGTGAAATGGAAAGGAGTAGAAAGAGTCCAAAAGAAGGGAGCATCATCAAAAAATATCTGATTTTTGGGTCTTGCATTTTGGCCAGAAGCAAAGGATAACTGAGGTTAGGTACTCTGAGATGGACTGACCCCAGGTTCCATGTTGGTGGGGAGGGATGTTTCGAGGACAGCAGTCCTAGGTGCTCAAATACTGCTAGAGATTTATTTCAGCGAGTTTACTGGAGAGAACTTTCCTGAGGATGTTTTTTGCTGGGCTGAGGGAGATGGGGTTTTGTGGGAGTGGGCAGGACCCCTGGGTATTCTATGTGGCGAGCTCATAAGGGTTTGAACTGGTTAAAGGTTTTCGGTGGCTTGGAGAAAGTGACCTTTGGTGCAGTCTTCTCCACATTGTATCCAAGATAGTCTGCTCATTCATTTACATATTGATTGGGTACACGAATGCCTTGGGGACTGACTGGTTTTTTTTGTTTTTTTTTGTTTTTTTTTTTTTTGAGACGGAGTCTCGCTCTGTTGCCCAAGCTAGAGCGCAGTGGCCCGATCTCAGCTCACTGCAAGCTCCGCCTCCTGGGTTTACACCATTCTCCTGCCTCAGCCTCCCGAGTAGCTGGGACTACAGGCGCCCGCCACCTCGCCCGGCTAGTTTTTTGTATTTTTTTAGTAGAGACGGGGTTTCACTGTGTTAGCCAGGATGGTCTCGATCTCCTGACCTCGTGATCCACCCGTCTCGGCCTCCCAAAGTGCCGGGATTACAGGCTTGAGCCACCGCGCCCAGCCAGGACTGACCGTTAAGCTTGTGGAAAGGCCCACTCTGTGGTAGTATTTTAGTTTTGTTGGCGTATTCTGTAGTCATTTATAGGCTCCAAAGTTTATCGTTTGAGGACCCAGAAGTGATAGGGCTCCGCAGGATCAATACACACTGAACAAATTCATAAGGGATAGATGTGTAAACAAGAAAGTCAGAATGCTGTTATGATTCGGACCAGACACTTATAGACACTTATGCTTCATCAGGAAATTCTCCTCTTTTCTTTTCTTTCTTCCTCTTTTTTTTTTTTTTTTTTTGACAGAGTTTCTCTCTGTTGCCCAGACTGGAGTGCAGTGGCATGATCTTGGCTCACTGCAACCTCCACTTCCCAGGTTCAAGCAATTCTCATGCCTCAGCCTCCTGTGTAGCTGGGACTACAGGTGTGCACCACCGTGCTTGGATAATTTTTTTTTTTTGAGACAGAGTCTCACTCTGTTGCCCAAGCTGTTGCAGTGGTGTGGTCTCGGCTCACTGCAAGCTCCTCCTCCCGGGTTCATGCCATTCACCTGCCTCAGTCTCCTGTGTAGCTGGGACTACAGGCGCCGCTACCACGCCTGGCTAATTTTTTTTGTATTTTTAGTCGAGACGGGGTTTTACTGTGTTAGTCAGGATGGTATCAATCTCCTGACCTTGTGATCCGTCCACCTCGGCCTCCCAAAGTGCTGGGATTACAAGCGTGAGCCACTACGCCCAGCCTTTATGCCTGGCTAATTTTTTGTATTTTTTTTTTTTTTTTGTTTGAGACGGAGTCTTGCTCTGCCACCCAGGCTGGAGTGCAGTGCCCGGATCTCAGCTCACTGCAAGCTCCACCTCCCGGGTTCACGCCATTCTCCTGCCTCAGCCTCCCGAGTAGCTGGGACTACAGGCGCCCGCCTCGTCGCCCGGCTAGTTTTTTGTATTTTTAAGTAGAGACAGGGTTTCACCGTATTAGCCAGGATGGTCTCGATCTCCTGACCTTGTGATCCGCCCGTCTCGGCCTCCCAAAGTGCTGGGATTACAGGCTTGAGCCACCGCACCCGGCCATTTTTTGTATTTTTAATAGACGGGGTTTCACCATGTTGGCCAGGTTGGCCTTGAGCTCCTGACCTTAGCTGATCCACTTATTATTCCAGTTATTCCAGTTTGTGTGTCTCAACTCTCCCTTTGCTTGGCATCCTGGACTGACCCACCTTTTTCCTTAGATATGTTTTTTTTTAGGTAGAGTTTTGCTCTTGTCACCCAGGCTGGAGTGCAATGGCACCATCTTGGCTCACTGCAACCTCTGGCTCCTGGGTTCAAGGGATTCTCCTGCCTCAGCCTCTGGAGAAGCTGGGATTACAGGCATGCGCCACCATGTGCAGCTAATTTTTGTATTGTTAGTAGAGATGGGGTTTTACCATGTTGGCCAGGCTGGTCCTGCACACCTGACCTCAGGCGATCCACCCACCTCGGCCTCCCAAAAATTACAGGCGTGAGCCACCATTCCTGGCCTTTTCCTTAGGTATGTTAATACCCTTGGTGAGTTTGATAGCAAGGCTCGATCCTGGAGAGTCTGATCTCTTGTGTTGTCTGCATGTCTCCACTAGGATCTGTTACCTGTTTTCTATTTTAACTCTGTGTGCAGTTATATTTCCATTTCTGAGTTCTTTAGAAGTCGGAGGGGAACATTACCTTTGTCTCTCAGTGGAGCTTTCATCAGTTTTGTGGACAGAACAGACAGATAAGACACAGTACATCCTTTTAAAAGAAAAGAGAGGGTCTCATCTTAATTATTGAGAAAAGAATTTCTGAAAAGGGAGGCGCTGGCAAAAATTGATGAGCTAACTTTGCTCCTGGCCTAGGTAGGCTGGAAGAAACTGTACTTCCCAGAGCAGGTGATTCTTGTGTTTGTTTGTTTGTTTGTTTGTTTGTTTTTGAGAGGGACTCTCTGTTGCCCAGGCTGGAGTGAAGTGGCGTGATCCTGGCTCACTGTAACCTCCGCCTCCCAGGTTCAAGTGATTCTCCTGCCTCAGCCTCCCGAAGCTGGGATTACAGGTGTACACCACCACACCCAGCTAATTTTTGTATTTTAGTAGAGATGGGATTTCACCATGTTGGCCAGGCTGGTTTCGAACTCCCGACCTCAAGGGATCCACCCACCTTGGCCTCCCAAAGTGCTGGGATTACAGGCGTGAGCCACTGCGCCTGGCTAACTTCTATTTGGAAGCCTCTCTCCAAGGTTGGACTCCAGTCCACCTTCTCACCCTTCTTTCCTGAGCAGTTTCAGCCCCGCCCAGTTGGCAGGTCAGCAGCCCCTTCCTTCGTGCTTTCTGGGACCATGGCTGTCCACTTCCCTCCTTCATTTGTTCCCTGTAATGTTTCTTTTCGGTAGCCTGAATGCATTGCTGTGTGTTATTTATGCCATAATGTATAAGCCTTGATTTCCCAGCTAAATTGTGACTTCAGACCAACCCAGATATTACATAGCCTGGTATCCCAGTAGGCCCCAGTAGTGGTCATCAAGCATGTGGATGGCGGTTCTCAAACATTAGGGTGCATATGAAGAATTTGGAGGTGCCGTTTAAAATCAGGTATTGGGTGCTGACCCCCCAGGTTCGAATTGTGTGCTGTCTGGTAGGGTCAGAAAGCTGTAAAAATAACTAGCACCCCTCTCCCAGCCCGCTTCCTATGGATTCTAATGCAGGTGGCCTGACCCAGACCACACTTTGAGGAAGGACCTGCTTCACCTTGACTTTTTTTTTTTTTTTTTGAGATGGAGTCTCGCTTCATCACCCAGGCTGGAGTGCAGTGGCACGGTCTTGGCTCACTGCAAGCTCTGCCTCCCGGGTTCACGCCATTCTCCTGCCTCAGCCTCCGAGTAGCTGGGACTACAGGCGCCCGCCACCACGCCCGGCTAATTTTTTGTATTTTTAGTAGAGACGGGGTTTCACCATGTTAGCCAGAATGGTCTCGATCTCCTGACCTCGTGATCTGCCCGGCTCGGCCTCCCAAAGTGCTGGGATTACAGACGTGAGCCACCGCGCCCAGCGACTTTTGTTTTTTTTTTTTTGAGACACAGTTTCACTCTTGTTGTCCAGGCTGGAGTGCAATGGCGTGATCTCGGCTCACCGCAACCTCTGCCTCCTGGGTTCAAGCAATTCTGCTGCTTCAGCCTTCCGAGTAGCTGGGATTACAGGCATGCACCACCATGCCTGGCTAATCTTGTATTTTTAGTAGAGATGGGGTTTCTCCATGTTGGTCAGGCTAGTCTCGAACTCCCGACCTCAGGTGATCTGCCTGCCTCAGCCTCCCAAAGTGCTGGGATTACAGGCGTGAGCCACCGCGCCTGGCGATATGGGGTTTTACTATATTGCCCAGGCTGGTCTCAAACTCCTGAGCTCAGGAAATACACCCATGTTGGCCTCCCAAAGTGCTCGGGTTAAAGACGTGAGCCATGCCCAGCTATTAATTCATCTTATTGATGTCGAAACTAAAGCTTGGAAAGGTCAAAGAGCTTGATGAAGGTCACACAGGTAGTTAAGGGGTGACTGGACCCAGACCAGGGCTCCTAAATTCGTCGCTTTCCTCACCACGCTGGGCTTTCTGAGTGTCTTAATAGCCACGCCCGCCTCAAATGGAGATCCCAGAGGGCATCTGGCTTCAATTTTCCTTTTTCCGGAGGGGAAGTGGATTCCCTGGAATGGAACTGGGCCCTGGTAGGGGAGAACTTCCTGTTGGGCAAATCCTGACAACTGTCTTGGTGTAGGAGTGCATAGGGAACCCCGACCCTTGCTGAACCCTGGGATCTTCCGTGGGTGGAGGGGAAGAGGATAGAGGAGGGGAGAGAGGAGACGCTGAGGCAGAGACTTTCATCTGGAGCCTGGTGGGGAGGCATGTGGGAGAAGTTGCTGAGCGGTTGGATCGGAGGGAGGAAGAGAAGGGCCAGAGCACTGGCTTCCTGTTCCATCTTCCCCCTTGTTCTGCAGGTGGCCATTTTCTCCTTCCAGAGCCCGAGGCGGAGAGACTTGGGGGCCTGTCCAGCTCCAGTCCTCTGTCCTCACTCTGCCCGCCTCCGTCCGTCCCCCAGCCAGCCTTTGGAGAAGGTGCAGGGCTGCTGGGATTTGGGATTCTGGTGGAGGGGGAGGGGGAGGGGATGTGACCATTTGTTCGGGTCTGGCCCTGGAACAAAGGCTTTTGCCACGGAGAGTCTAGGTCTTAATGCCCCCCATTAGCCAGAGTGGGGGGCCATCAACACATTAACAACTAAAAACAGTCTTCACTGGAATCCTTTTGCTGAGCCGCCTCGCCTCCGCCTGCCTGGTGGTGGGCTAATTCCGGCGGGGGCTGCTGTGGACGGACTGTCCTGGTCGCTGAGCCTCCCATTGTGTTCCTAATACTCAGTAACAAAGGCTGCTCGCCGGTAGCAACAGTCGCTAGGCGAGTCTTATCTCCTGGGCTCCGGCCCCTTCCCCCACGGCAGAGTCTGAGGCCCAGACTGGGTCCCCGGAGTCTTTTGCATGGGGCTCTTCCAAGACCCCAGAGGGTTATCCGCAGGGGATGGCCCTGCTGGCACTTGTGGAGGGGAGAGCTTATGGGAGACACATCGGTGGCAGAGAACCTGTGACAGTCATTCCCAGACGTTTTCTAAGACGTTGTCATTCATATAATAAGCATTTCTAGTGCTCCCCGTTCCCGTGCTCCCCAGCCCCCCATGCTTTTGCCTGGATTCTTAGCAGACCCTTCATTCAAAATTCCATTTGGCTCCTTGCTGAACGAAGTGACCCCTGTGTCATGTTGCTGGTGTCGCTTTACGAGAACACGCACCCTCTTAACTGCTCCTTTTTGACAGGACTCGTCGGACTCTGCTGTCATTGTGCTATTTACTTGTCTGTCACATTGGAACAGTGCCAGATCTTCACCCCAGCCCTACAACCACCTGGGAGGTTATAAACACCAAGTTTCTACCCCACAGATTCTGATTTGGTTGCTCTGGGGTAGGACACAGGCATTTTTCCTCTCCTTGAGTGATGCCAATGTGCAGCCGAGGCTGAGATGTCACTCTAGTGACTGTCACCTTTCTACAGGAGGGGGCAGGGGCCTCCTGATGACAGGAGACACCTCAGGGCAAGCAAAATTCTGAAATGTGGTCGGCCTCCAGCCCCACTAATTATGCAGGGGGGCTGAGTTTCTCAATTTTTTTTTTTTTTTTTTTTTGAGACGGAGTTTCGCTCTTGTTGCCCAGACTGGAGTGCAGTGGCGCAATCTCGGCTCACCACAAGCCCCACCTCCAGGGTTCAAGCGATTCTTCTGCCTCTGCCTCCCAAGTAGCTGGGCATATAGGCATGTGCCACCACACGCAGCTAATTTTGTATTTTTAGTAGAGACGGGGCTTCTCCATGTTGGTCAGGCTGGTCTCGAACTCATGACCTCAGGTGATCCGCCCGCCTCAGCCTTCCAAAGTGCTGGGATTACAGGTATGAGCCACCGTGCTTAGCTTTATCAAACTTTTAAAGCCTCAAAATCCTTTTTTTTTTTTTTTTTTTTTTTGAGACCGACTCTCGCTCTGTCTCCTGGGCTGGAGTGCAGTGGCCGGTTCTCAGCTCACTGCAAGCTCCGCCTCCTGGGTTTATGCCATTCTCCTGCCTCAGCCTCGGAGTAGCTGGGACTACAGGCGCCCGCCACCTCGCCCGGCTAGTTTTTTGTATTTTTTTTAGTAGAGACGGGGTTTCACCGTGTTAGCCAGGATGGTCTCGATCTCCTGACCTCGTGATCCGCCCGTCTCGGCCTCCCAAAGTGCTGGGATTACAGGCTTGAGCCACCGCGCCCGGCCCAAAATCCTTATCTGTAAAATGAGACCTACCTCATAGTGTAGTTTTGAGGGTTAAATGAGATTATGGCATAAAGCCCCCTGCATATGCCTGGCATACAGTAGAAGCTCAACACTTCTTAAGTGAATGATAATCTGGTAGTGAAAGTTGAGTGAAACTGCCAGTACTGGCCAGGTGCAGTGGCTCATGCCTGTAGTCTCAGCACTTTGGGAGATGGTGGCAGGTGAATCCCTTGAGCTCAGGAGTTCCAGACCAGCCTAGGCAACATGGCAAAACCCTTGTCTCTACAAAACAAGACAAAACAAAATAATTAGCCAGGTATGGTAGTACGCACCGGTGGTCCCAGCTACTCAGGAGGCTGAGGTGGGATGATAACCTGAGACTGGGAGTTCAAGGCTGTTCAAGATCATGCCACTGCACTGCCGCTTGGGCAGCAGAGTGAGACCCTGTCCCCCCTCAGAAAAAAAGAAAAAAAGAAATTCTGAGTCCTTGTTTATATTCTGATACAAACCAGTTGTATGAGGCTGGGTGCGGTGGCTCACGCCTGTAATCCCAGCATTTTGGGAGGCTGAGGCGAGTGGATCACGAGGTCAAGAGATCGAGACCATCCTGGATAACATGGTGAAACCCTGTCTCTACTAAAAATACAAAAAATTAGCCAGGTGTGGTAGCAGGCGCCTGTAGTCCCAGCTACTCAGGAGGCTGAGGCAGGAGAATGGCGTGAACCCGGGAGGCGGAGCTTGCAGTGAGCCGATATGGTGCCACTGCACTCCAGCCTGGGCGACAGAGTGAGACTCCGTCTCAAAAAAAAAAAAAAAAAAAACCAGTTGTATGACCTTTACAGCACTCTGCTCCCAAATTTCCCTATGGTTCCTCCCAGTTTGAAAATTTTATATTTCTATGATATCATAGACAGTAAAATTTTATATTGCTTTATGTAAATCACATGTATTTTAAATAACTTTCCTAAAAATGTATAGTTCTTTATTAAACTATAGTTAATAATTAAGATAATCTAAAGCGAAAGCGAGTTCAGTGTATAGCAACTTTTTATATCACTTAGTCTTAGATGAATGGCTAACCCCAGTTACTTGTACTTACAGATTGTTAGATTCTTAGACATTAGCCGGGCGCGGTGGCTCAAGCCTGTAATCCCAGCACTTTGGGAGGCTGAGACGGGCGGATCACGAGGTCAGGAGATCAAGACCATCCTGGCTAACATGGTGAAACCCCGTCTCTACTTCCTGGCTAACATGGTGAAACCCCGTCTCTACTAAAAATACAAAAAACTAGCCGGGCGACCTGGCGGGCGCCTGTAGTCCCAGCTACTCGGGAGGCTGAGGCAGGAGAATGGCGTGAACCCGGGAGGCGGAGCTTGCAGTGAGCTGAGATCTGGCCACTGCACTCCAGCCTGGGCGACAGAGCAAGACTCCGTCTCAAAAAAAAAAAAAAAAAAAAAAAAAAAAAAAAGATTCTTAGACATTAATTCAATGTTCCTGAGGCAACTGCAGGTTTTGAGTTGTTTTTCTAGATCTGGTGATAGATTTGTAATAATAACATTATTATTAGTGGTTATCATTTCTGAATGTATTACAAATATTAATTTATTTGATCCTTGCAATAATCTTCTGAGGGATGACTGATTTGGGACAGACTGTGTCTCCACTGGGAGCCTGAATCTGGAAGGCTGACCAGAACCCCCAAGCCAGCTGAGCCCTCACTAGGGAGCTTGACTTCCTTAGGAGTGTCTGCCCACACTAGCTGTGAGGCCCTGAGGAGCTGCAGGTCTCCCTCACCCTGAGAGGGCCTCCTCTTTGAGTTGGAGTGCTGTTGACGTCAGATCCCATCCTGCGCCCTTCCTTCATGGGCAGCTTCGGTGGTGGTTTACAGGGCACCAGGAGACTAGGAAGGTGCTCTGAACGGGCTTTGGTGTTGGTAGTCCTGGGAGCCAGATCCTCTTCTCCAGGCGTTCCATGCTATGACACCAGCAATGTGGGTGGGACCTTGGAAGGCAAGGGTCCCGGCTTCTCCAGTGATAAGCACAGGACCGCTGAGATTGAGGGTGTCGAACCACCGCCCTCTGCTCTGCATCACTTGTGTATCCCTGCATACTTGATTAATCTGCCAGAGATCTTCTCTTCTTTGTTTGTTTGTTTTTTTTTTTGAGACAGAGTCTCACTCTGTCGTCCAGGCTGGAGTGCAGTGGTATGATGTCAGCTCACTGCAACCTCTGCCTCCTTGGTTCAAGTGATTCTCCTGCCTCAGCCTCCTGAGTAGTAGGGATTACAGGTGCCCACCTCCACGCCTGGCTAATTTTTGTTTATTTATTTATTTATTTATTTATGAGACAGAGTGTTGCTCTGTTGCACAGGCTGGAGTGCAGTGGTGTGATCTCGGCTCACTGCAAGCTCTGCCTCCTGGGTTCATGCCATTCTCCTGCCTCAACCTCCTGAGTAGCTGGGACTACAGGCGCCCGCCATTGTGCATCGCTAATTTTTTTGTATTTTTATTAGAGACAGGGTTTCACCGTGTTAGCCAGGATGGTCTCCATCTCTTGACCTCGTGATCCACCCGCCTTGGCCTCCCAAAGTGCTGGGATTACAGGTGTGAGCCATTGCACCCAGCCCAATTTTTGTATTTTTTTTTTTTTTTTTTTGAGACAGAGTCTCGCTTTGTTGCCCAGGCTGGAGTGCAGTGGCTCGATCTTGGCTCACTGCAAGCTCCGCCTCCTGGGTTCACGCCATTCTCCTGCCTCAGCCTCCCGAGTAGCAGGGACTAGAGGCGCCCGCCATCGTGCCCGGCTAATTTTTTTTGTATTTTTAGTAGAGACGGGGTTTCACCGTGTTAGCCAGGATGATCTTGATCTCCTGACCTCGTGATCCGCCCGTCTCGGCCTCCCAAAGTGATGGGATTACAGGCTTGAGCCACCACGCCCGGCCAATTTTTGTATTTTTAGTAGAGACAAGATTTCACCGTGTTGGCCAGGCTGGTCTTGAACTCCTGACCTCAGGTGATTCACCTGCCTTGGCCTGCTAAAGTGCTGGGATTACAGATGTGAGCCACTGTGCCAGGCCTCAAAGATCCTCTTTTAAGCAGAGTTGTCATTTGTTAATTTTTTTTTTTTTTTTTTTTGAGACGGAGTCTTGCACTGTCGCCCAGGCTGGCACTACTCGGCTCACTGCAAGCTCCGCCTCCTGGGTTCGCACCATTCTCCTGCCTCAGCCTCCCAAGTAGCTGGGACTACAGGCGCCTGCCACCACTCCTGGCTAATTTTTTGTATTTTTTAGTAGAGATGGGGTTTCCCCGTGTTATTCAAAATGGTCTCGATCTCTTGACCTCGTCATCCGCCCGCCTCAGCCTCTCAAAGTGCTGGGATTACAGGCGGGAGCCACTGCACCCGGCCCGTTAATATTTTTTAAATTTTATTTCTTTTGTCTCCCTTCTATTCTGGTAGCATGTCTCCACCCACCACTCCTCCAATATCTGTCTATTTGTCCTTGCTGCCTGGTCCTTAGTACTTTTAAAACTCCTTGTGAACAGCACTCTCCTTGAATTCATATTTGTTTATGGAGCTCCTGCTCTGGTGCCGTACGTAGGAGAGGAGGTGAGGAGAGTGGAACTGTAAGGACTCTACCCTGGAGGAGCCTCCAGTCTAGGCGGGGTGTGGGCAGGAGGCTCAGTAATGACAGGGTGGTCAAGGCCAGCCCAGAACCCTGTTCTTCCCTGCTGTGAACCAGCCAGACGAGTCTAAGACAACTGCAGGTAACAATGCTGGGTTGCGTTAATACAATGGTTCTCCAACTTTCTGGTCCCAGAACCTCTTTATATGTTAAAAAATTTTTGATAATTTTGAACACCTTTTATTTACATGGATTATATCTATTGATCTATCCTGTATTTGCTGTTAAAATTAAGAAAAAAAATTTTTTTTTTGAGATGGAGTTTCGCTTTTGTCGCCCAGGCCGGAGTACAATGGCACACAATCTTGGCTCCCTGCAACCTCCGCCTCCTGGGTTCAAGTGATTCTCCTGCATCAGCCTCCGAAGTAGCTGGGATTACAGCAAGTTTTTGTATTTTTAGTAGAGGGGGATTTCACCGTGTTGGCCAGGCTGGTCTTGAATTCTTGACCTCAAGTGATCCACTTGCCTTGGCCCTGCAACGTACTGGGATGACAGGTGTGAGCCACCGTGCCCGGCCAAAATTAAGAAATTTTCGCTGGGCGCGGTGGCTCAAGCCTGTAATCCCAGCACTTTGGGAGGCCGAGACGGGCGGATCACGAGGTCAGGAGATCGAGACCATCCTGGCTAACACAGTGAAACCCCGTCTCTACTAAAAAATACAAAAAACTAGCCGGGCGAGGTGGCGGCGCCTGTAGTCCCAGCTACTCGGGAGGCTGAGGCAGGAGAATGGCGTGAACCCGGGAGGCGGAGCTTGCAGTGAGCTGAGATCCGGCCACTGCACTCCAGCCTGGGCGACAGAGCGAGACTCCGTCTCAGAAAAAAAAAAAAAAAAAAAGAAATTTTCTAGCTGGGCGCGGTGGCTCACATCTGTCATCCCAGCACTTTGGGAGGCCAAGGTGAGCAGATCATGAGGTCAGGAATTCAAGACCAGCCTGACCAACATGGTGAAACCCCGTCTCTATCAAAAATACAAAAAAATAGCCAAGCGTGGTGGCATGTGCCTATAATCCCAGCTACTCAGGAGGCTGAGGCAGGAGACTTACTTGAATCCAGGAGGCGGAGGTCGCAGTGAGCCAAGATCGCTCCACTGCACTCCAGCCTGGGCGAGAGAGCAAGAGTCCATCTCAAAAAAAAAAAAAAATTTCTAAATACAAGCACATAATCCATTATCGGCATTACCAATCAGAATGATATCACACATGATGCAACTTCATGTGTATTCTACTGTGTATCCATGACAGAATAAGAGTGAAACGGACAGTAAACCAAGATTGGTGCCACTGCACTCCAGCCTTGACAACACAGCAAGACTGTTGCAAAAAAAAAGTTAAAAAATTTTTTTTTTTTTTTTTTGTATTTTTAGTAGAGGTGGGGTTTCACCATGTTGGCCAGGATAGTCTCCAACTCCTGTCCTCAGGTGATTTGCCTGAGGTGATCCGCCTCTGCCTCCCAAAGTGCTGGGATTATAGGCGTGAGCCACCGTACCCAGCCTAAAAATTTGCTATGTGCACAGATAGATGGAGACCTTCATTGAAAAGATGTGAAGCACCAAAGAAGTTAGACTGTGGGCTTATATTCCATGTTAACAACTGGTAGTAAATTGTGAAGAAGTGACAAGATGAAGGAAAAGGGGTTTGGGCTTCTAGGGACAGTACCTTGTGGGCAGGTAAACATATGGAGAAAACTAACGGGAGATAAGGTCAATTTTATAAGGCTGGTTTGTGCAGACCCATCTTGGTAACAACTTTCTGTTTCCAGTGGTAAGGGCGATTCTTCTGGTACGGGAGAGGGGAGGGCGACACCTTCACAAAGGGAAATTTAGGCAGATGAGGTGGGCAAAGAGCTCTTTCTTCATTTACTGCTTCTTAATTGCCTTCAGCTAAAAATATTTCTTCTGCTAAAGTGGCCTATTTGGGGTGATGTATTCTGACCCCCTTCAGTAAATAATAATAATAATAACAATAATAATAATAATAATGGACAATACCAGATCCTGAATGAACAGTACCTAAGGTTCTCCCCTCTGGCACGCTCTGGCACCTTAAAGTTCAGTAGCCCTGAACTTTAGTGTCTGTGCCAGGTCAGGCAGTCAGGGAAAGTGCCTGAGCAGAATGTGTGGCCTGGCCAGGTGCAGGGCATAGGGGGCTGTGTGACGTGCCATGCTTCATGGGGGCAGCAGAGGAAACAGAAGAGCAAAGACCAGCAGAGAGCCTCGCTGCCCGCTCTTCCACTGCCCCTGCCCAGGCAGCAGGGCAGCACCCTGGAGATCAGAGAGCAGCAGTGCTGCTCTGTGGGCCTGGGGGAAATCGGGGATCTGAGGGACTGCCCAGAGACAAAGGACACATAATGGCCGCAGCCTGGAGGGGTGTGGGAGGCCCCTAGGCTGGGAGACAGGAGTGAGGCAAGGGGCTGGTGGGAATGAGCAGAGGAGGTGGACTCCCAAGGACCCAGTTCCTGAGATGCTACAGAGGCAAGAGCCAACTCCCAGGAGGAGGAAGGGTGTTTCTTCCTTAGTGAGGTGACAGCTCCTGGTCCCCACTGCTGGTCTCAACCTCGGCTCCTTGAACCCCCACCCCCCAGCAGCTCTTGGCTCTGTGTGGAGCCACCGTTCCATTGGTCAGGACTAGCAACCTTCTTTGACCCATCCAGTCACAACAAACTTCTTCTTCTTCTGGGAGTCCATGTGCTTCTCTTTAGCACGTATTCTATTATTCTTTTCATTCCTTTTTACAGACAGGAACTCACTCATTACCCAGGCTGGTCTTGACCTCCTGGACTCAAGTGATCCTCCTGCCTCGGCCTCCCAAGTGCTGGAATTACAGGCGTGAGTTCTTTTTAGTGGGTCAAATCTATCTCTCTGACTATGTTGTCCCTCCTGAGGGTAGCTATCTTGTCTATTAGCATTTTTCATCCCTTCCAGTGCCCAGCCCTATTCCTTTTACATCATAAGGGCTTCATTGATGGCCATGGAAGTAATCAACACCTCCATATTATTGCTCTCTATCTCCTTCACCCCACAGTCTCTGCAGAAATTCCCACATCTTTTTTTTTTTTTTTTTTTTTTGAGGCGGAGTCTTGCTGTGTCGCCCAGGCTGGAATGCAATGGCGCGATCCCGACTCACTGCAACCTCTGCCTCCTGGGTTCAAGCGATTCTCCTGCCTCAGCCTCCGAGTAGCTGGGACTACAGGCACGCACCACCACACCTGGCTAATTTTTGTATTTTTAGTAGAGACGGGGTTTCACCATATTGGCCAGGTTGGTCTCGAACTCCTGACATCGTGATCCACCCGCCTCGGCCTCCCAAAATGCTGGGATTATAGGCGTGAGCCACTGCGCCCGGCCTCTTTTTTTTTCTTCAGTTTTTACAGTTTTATTTAAACACAAAACGTGCACATGAGCTGTCTACTCATTTTCTTCGCTGCGTAGCCTGGTGCTGGGGTTGGTGACTCTGATGGCCAACTGGGTAGCTCTTCCCATGATGGCTTTGCGGTTCTTGGAGGAAACGTTGTGAGCAATGTCGGCACAGGGAGATTTGTTGCACATCAGCAGCACTTCCAGCTCCTTGATGTTGTGGACCAGCAACTTCCGGAAGCCACAGGGCAGCATGTGCTTTGTTTTTTTGTTGCTCCCATAACCAATGTTGGTCATCAAGATCTGGCCCTTGAACCTTCTATGGACCCCGTTGTCAGTACCTCTGGGTTTCCACCAGTTACGCTTAATTTTGACATATCAGTCAGACTGGTGCCAGATGAACTTTTTGGTTCTCTTTTTGACAATCAGGCTTCACAAGGGGTCTGTGGGCGGCCATGATGATGAGGAGGAGATGGCTGCCACCTCTATAGGCAGTGCCAAGGAAGAGAGAGGGCCTTTTTTTTTTTTTTTTTGAGACAGAATCTTGCTTTGTCGCCCAGGCTGGAGTATAGTGGCGTGATCTTGGCTCACTGCAACCTCTGCCTCCCGGGTTCAAGCGATTCTCCTGCCTCAGCCTCCCCAGTAGCTGGGATTAACAGGCACATGTCACCATGCCCAGCTAATCTTATATTTGTAGTAGAGACGGGGTTTCACCATGTTGGCCAGGCTGGTCTCGAACTCCTGACCTTGTGATCCGCCTGCCTCGGCCTCCCAGAGTGCTGGGATTACAGGCGTGAGCCGCCCTCCAGGCCTCGAGGGATATTGTTGATGTCCTTTCCCCATTACACACCTCCCTTCCCTTAGCTTCCTTGTCACCTGCCGACTCCCAGCTGTGCCCCACTCTGTTCTGTGTCCCCTTGCTGTCCCTGGTGGCACTGGCTGCCTTGCAGCTGCTGCACCTGGAGTTAGGGAAGCAGTGCAGAGGTGAGCAGGCAGTGGGGAATGACATCATTCTCAGATCACTCTTTCTGGCTTTCATCCTCTCCCTCTGTGTGTGACCTGTTCTTCAACCATTATGCAAATGCTTAATGGCCACCTACCCTCGCGAGTGCTAGGCGCCGTTTTAAGTGCAGTGACCCAGCGATGAAGGAGACAGGCGGGCATCAGGGTTATCCCAGAGCCAGCTAGGAGTTCCCCATGCAGCAGCAGAGACAATGTCCGAGGCTGTAGAGGACCTGAACAAGGGAAGCACAAGTCCAGCCTGGCTGGACTTTTGGGAACAAGGCCACTTGGTCTCAACCAAACACAAATAAAACTGTTTTGTGGGTCCCCTGACCCCATCTACTTTCCCCAGAGCTTGCTGATGTCTGGGAAGGAGTTGGTTGGGAAGGAGGTGGCTGGGCAGGGGTGGCTGGGCAGGGGTGGCTGGGAAGGAGGTGGCTGGGAAGGGTGTCTCTCTCTGCTCACCTGACGGCTCCTGGTTGTGCTTTCTTCCCAGGTGTATGAGCTCAGTGGAGAGCACCACGACGAAGAGTGGTCAGTGAAGACTTACCAGGAAGTAGCTCAGAAGTTTGTGGAAACTCACCCTGAGTTTATTGGAATCAAAATCATTTATTCAGATGACAGGTGAGAGAGAATATTGCTGAAGAGCTTGGGTTGGGAGACTGGGATGCAGGCAGAGCTGCTGGACTGGGAGGGGAGGGGTGAGAAGTGGGACTGGGAGGCCAGGAGAGGCCCAGCGCCGGTGCCAAGGAGCTGCGCTGTGCCTGTGTGTGTGAGCACAGTAGTAGAGAATTGCAGTGATCCAGCACTGAATTGCTCCCTGAAGCCACTTCTAGTTCGGGTCTTCACCCCCAAACTGAAATGAAGAATGTGTGAATTTCCCAGCTGATTCTCGGCTGTGACCCCACATTGGCCTGGTGACTCAGTTATGAGCATAATGGTTTCGCGTGAATGTTTGGGTAATCGGCCCGTTTTTTGGTTTCAATTAGCCTCTGGGTTCTGTGTGTGGTTGCGTGTGAATCCTTGATCAGGGAGATGCCCTGAGGGCACTGGCTCAGGTCTGCATGTGGGGACCTCCAGTAGTGCCGTGTGCGTGGCCTGGCACGTGAGTGAAAGACCCACTCTTTTTCCCAGGAAGCACAGAAAGCTTTGTAGCTTAATTGTCCTTCTGACTTTACCAGATAAGACCCCTCCCCTCAATTTCAAGAGCAGCCAGTCTAAGGCTGGGACCTGTCCATGGTCGCAGCCGCAAGGGCAGCAGCCAGTGGGATCACTCGGAGTCAGGCATGGGGTGGGCACCGGAGGGATCCGGCAGCGGCTCCATCTGCCTAGCCCACCGTGAGCCTGGGCTCTGGAGGGCATTGACTCCCCAGGAGCCTCCTCCCGTGCCCAGTCTTCCTGAGTGCCCCCCTCTGCTTCCCTGGGGCCTGGGGCCTGGAGGAGCTGAGCTCTGGCTTTGCGCTGGTCCCCCTAGGAGGGGTTGTGACTGTCCCCCAGGAGGGAGCTTGCAGGATGGGCCCACCTTCAGCTCAGAGGCTCCCTGGTGCCAGGTGTCCCTTCCCAGGGCCAGTGGCAGGAGGGTGTGAGGGCTGAGCTGAGTGTATCAATGTCCCCAGGTTCACCTAGGCTCCGGGGAGAGGCCATGGAGGGGCGGGCCAGGAAGGCTTTGTCCCCACAGAGCGGAGGATTGGAGCAGGAGAGCCAGCTAGTGGCAGGGCAAAGACCTTGAGCCTGTTGTGGGCTTGCACCAGACCTTGTGTTTTGGGGCTTTTGTTGTCATGCTGCCTGCCTTGCCCCTGTAGGGTTCTGCAGTGCCCAGGGTCTTGCTGACTTAATCAGCAAGAGGCCAGATGGTTACTGGGTCCAGCCGACCCATCAGGGACTTGGGTGACCTGTGGCCCTTTGCAGGTGTCCAGTGGACAGACAGCTGCCCCTGAACTGCGTCCATGTCTCAGTCTCCGACAGAGATGCGGGGAGAGGTGGGAACGAGGCCACTTGGCCTCCTCTAAATGCAGACAAATGAAACTGTTCCTGTGGGTCCTCTGACTCCACCTACTCTTCAGAGACTACAGGTGCCCCCAGAGCCAGCAAGGGTCTCTGAATAAGAATGGATTTGGGCTAAATATCTCTCAGGGGTCATAATGGCTTGGTCGGCGTGGGGTCAGGAGGGCAGGGGTGCCTCAGGTTTGGGAAACGGCTCCTGCACACTTGGGGCTGGCCCAGCCCTGCACGGAGGGAGTGCTCTGGGGTTTGTGCTCTGTTGGTTTTGGGCACTGTCTCCCGGCTTCTCTGTCTCTCACAGATCCAAAGACGTGGCTGTCATCGCAGAATCCATCCGAACGGCCATGGGGCTCCGAACCAAGTTCCCCACGGTGGTGGCAGGGTTTGATCTGGTAACCCATGCTGTGAACAGAAGGGCTGCCTATTAAGGGGGCATGCAAGGATGCCTGTGTGGGCAGAGCAGCAATTCCCTGTGAAGGGAGTGCAGTGTGCTTGTGGTACTCTTGAAATCCCAGGGACAGGCTCAGGCTGCTGACCCGGCAGGGCTGCTCAGCGCTGACCCTCTCAGAGGCCTGAAGGGGACAGCCATCACTGGAGAAGGGAGAGCAGACAGCCAGTTGGCTAACAAGGAAAGTTCCAGAATAAGGACGGCATTCAGGGCATTTGGACCACAGTTATGGGCTCATTCCCCATGGCCCTGCTTGTGCCCTTTTTTCTGTCCCACACTGCTCACCTAGATGTGGCTCTTAAAACCCTCATCAACCCCTGTAGCATGCGGGGTGGGGGTTGGGGGTTAATGTCTGGAAAAACAGTCCAGGATGGAACCAGCCCTTTGCAAATCCTCAAGGTAGTGATATTTGTCCTTCTCTCTCCTCTATCCCATTTTCTTCCCCACTTGTTTTTTGTTTTTTGTTTTTGTTTTTTTTTTTTTTTTGAGACGAATCTCACTCTGTCACCCAGGCTGGAGTGCAGTGGTACAATCTTGGCTCACTGCAACCTCCACCTCCTGGGTTCAAGCAATTCTCCTGCCTCAGCCTCCCGAGTAGCTGGGATTACAGGTGCCCACCACCAAGCCCGGCTAATTTTTATATTTTTAGTATAGATGGGGTTTCACCATGTTGGTCAGGCTGACCTCATGATCCACCCACCTCAGCCTCCCAAAGTGCTGGGATTCCAGGCGTGAGCCATCATGCCTGGCCACACCGGTTTTTGAATCTGCGCGTTCATAGATGTTGTCATTGTCCCACACCCCCCACCAAATCAAAGCACAACCAGGACATTTCTTAGGCGACAGCTCAGCAATCTCATTAAGAATCTAGGCCGGGGGCCATGGCTCATGCCTGTAATCCCAGCAGTTTGGGAGGGCGAGACAGGTGGATCACCAGAGGTTTGGAGTTCAAGACCAGCCTGGCCAACATGGAGAAACCCCACCTCTACTAAAAATACAAAAATTAGCCAGACGTGGTGGCCCGTACCTGTAATCCCAGCTACTTGGGAGGCTGAGACAGAATCGCTTGAACTCAGCAGGCAGAGGCTGCAGTGAGCCAAGATCGCACCACTGCACTCCAGCCTGGGTGACAGAGCAAGACTCCATCTAAAAAAAAAAAAAAAAAAAAAAAAAAAAGAATCTGGATTAGGCCAGGGCAGTGGCTCACGCCTGTAACCCTTGCACCTTGCCGGGCCAAGGTGGGAGGGTTGCCTGAACCCAGGAGTTCTAGACCAGCCTGAGCAAATTGGTGAGACCCTGTCTCTACAAATATATATATATATATATAATTTTTTTTTTCTTGCTCTTGTTGCCCAGGCTGTAGTGCATTGGTGTGATCTCAGCTCACTGCAACCTCCACCTCCCGGGTTCCAGCGATTCTCCTGCCTAAGCCTCCCGAGTAGCTGGGACTACAGGCGCCTGCCACCATGCCCGGCTAATTTTTTGTATTTTTAGTAGAGATAGCATTTCACCACGCTGGCCCGGCTGGTCTCAAACTCCTGACCTCAGGTGATCCACTCACCTTGGCCTCCCAAAGTGCTGGGATTACAAGCGATCCTCCTGGTTATTCAGGAGGCTGAGGCAGGAGGATCGCTTGAGCCTAGGAGATCGAGGCTACAGTGAGTTATGATCACACCACTGTACTCCAGGCTGGGCGACAGAGCATAACTATGCCTCAATAGTTAAAATAAAATAAAATGGAATCTAGATGAACTGTGACTACCTGGCTAAACGATGCCCCTGACTCCTCTGACACAGCCTGCTCATTTTGCCAGAGGCTCAGCTTCAGCTCTTGATTTCAGCCAACCAGGTCCCAAAAGAGTGCAGCTCCAGGGGAAGATCTTTGGGGACTGCTCAAAGGACCTGGCCCCAAAACAAAAGGGGCAGAAGTTCCTCCCAGGTCACCTTTTCCCTCCTTGTGCAGCACTGACTAAGGGACTTAGGGGACAGCTGCTTGCCTTGAGTTTTGGCAGCAGTCATGCCAACACCTCTAATAGACAGGTCCCCGGGGAAGGTAGGGATTACGCAGGGAATAGGCAGTGGTTCAGAGGGATCCGACTGCAATCCCTTCCAAGTTTCTTGAGCCACTGCACCCAGCCCCATATTTGTTTCATTTTAAAATATGTCATTACCCACGCCCCCACACGACCCACTCTCACAAACTAAAACTGGCCTTGTGAGGCTGGGCACGGTGGCACGGTGGCTTATGCCTGTAATCCTAGCACTTTGGGAACCCGAGGCGGGTGGATCACAGGAGCCCAGGAGTTTGAGACCAACCTGGTTAACACGCAAAACCCCGTCTACTAAAAATACAAAAATTAGCTGGGCATGGTGGCACATGCTTGTGGTCCCAGTTATTTGGGAGGCAGAAGTGAGAGAATCACCTGAGCCTGGGAGGCAGAAGTTGCAGTGGGCTGAGATTGTACTACAGCACTCCAGTCTGGGCACAGTGAGACGCTGTCTCAACAAAACAAAACAAAACAAAACTGGCCTTGTAAAGAGGTGCCCTTTTATGTATGTATGTATGTATGTATGTATGTATGTATTTTGTATGTATTTACTTATTGACAGTCTCGCTCTGTCACCCAGGATGTTGTGCAGTGGCACGATCTCGGCTCACTGCAACCTCACCTCCTGGGTTCAAGCGATTCTCGATTCTCCTGCCTCAGCCTCCTGAGTGGCTGGAATTACAGGTGCCCACCACCATGCTTGGCTTATTTTTGGATTTTTAGCAGAGACAAGGTTTTGCTATGTTGGCCAGGCCTCAGCCTCCCAAAGTGCTGGGATTATAGATGTGAGCCACTGTGCCCAGCCAAGAGGTGCCCTTTTAATCCGAAAGCACTCAACTACAGAGCCCCAGGGCTGTGTGTAGCTTACTTTGAAAAGCACGGTTTTGAAGTGGTTGCTCTTCCTGTTAAAGGCAAGACACTGAGTCTCAGGGAAACGGACACACCCAGGGGCCTACAAGAGATGGGCGGCAGTGGCGGCTGGAGTCCTCCTGACTCCTGGGACAGGGCTTTCATTCTCTCTTTCTGTGTCTTAGACTCTCTGGGTCTTTTTAGGTCTCTCTCTGACTCTTTCTCTCCTTCTTCCCCGCCCACCTCAGGAACTCAGGGCTGAAGCACCTGGACCTGGGAGGTGCTGTGAAGAGCCAGGGTGGAAGGGGCTTGGGGATATAAGTCACAGCCTCTGAAAATGAGGGGAACTATTTCAGGGAACAAATGAGCTCTCTTTTCTTTCTCAACTCTGCTCCTGGTCTTTTTTTTTTTTTTTTTTTTTTTTTTATTCTGAGACAGAGTCTGGCTCTGTCGCCCAGGCTGGAGAGAAGTGGCTCAATCTCGGCTCACTGCAAGCTCCGCCTCCCGGGTTCACACCATTCTCCTGCCTCAGCCTCCCGAGTAGCTGGAACTACAGGCGCCCACCACCACGCCCAGCTAATTTTTTGTATTTTTAGTGGAGACGGAGTTTCACCGTGTTAGCCAGGATGGTCTCGATCTCCTGACCTCGTGATCCGCCTGCCTTGGCCTCCCAAAGTGCTGGGATTACAGGCGTGAGCCACCGCGCCCGGCCTGCTCCTGGTCATACTTAAAAGGCCGTGAGAAAAAGGTCTCGGCAGTGGCGGCAGGGTTCAAGGAAGGGTGTGCACAAGCTGCAGGGTGCATCATCAGCAAGTGAGGCACGCACCCTGCAGACACCTCCCTGTCCCTCTCTGTCCTGTAGGTGGGGCATGAGGACACTGGCCACTCCTTGCATGACTACAAGGAAGCTCTGATGATCCCCGCCAGGGATGGCGTTAAGCTGCCTTACTTCTTCCACGCCGGAGAGACAGGTGAGCCTGCGGGATGCGAGTGCAGGGGCAGTGGAGGTGGTCAGTGGGAGTGCGCCTGGGCAGGACTCCAGCCTGCTGCCAGGAGACCAGACAGCAGTGCCCATGCCTCAGGGTTAGAGCCTACAGGCGTTTCCAGAGCCCTTTTCTGTGCTCGATCTCATTTAATACTGACAGCAGCCCCATGGAGAAGGAATAACAGGATAATAGAATCAGCCACTTTACATGCATTCTTTCTTTCTCTTTTTCTTTCTTTCTTTCTTTCTTTCTTTCTTTCTTTCTTCTTTCTTTCTTTCTTTCTTTCTTTCTTTCTTTCTTTCTTTCTTTCTCTTTCTTTCTCTTTTTTCTCTCTTTCTTTCTCCTTCCTTCCTTCCTTGTCTTTCTTTTTCTTTCTTTCTTTCTTTCACTCTCTCCCTCCCTTCCTTCCATCCTTTTTTTGATGGAGTCTCGCTCTGTCGTCCAGGCTGGAGTGCAGTGGCGCCATCTCAGCTCACTGCAACCTCCGCCTCCCAGGTTCAAGGGATTCTCTGGCTGGGCATGGTGGCTCACGCCTGTAATCCTAGCACTTTGGGAGGCTGAGGCGGGCGGATCACGAGGTCAGCAGATCGAGACCATCCTGGCTAACACGGTGAAACCCCATCTCTACTAACAATACAAAAAAATTAGCCAGGCATGGTCCAGGCACCTGTAGTCCCAGCTACTCGGGAGGCTGAGGCAGGAGAATGGCCTGAACCCAGGAGGCAGAGCTGACAGTGAGCCAAGATCACGCCACTGCACTCCAGCCTGGGCAACAGAGCAAGACTCCATCTCAAAAAAAAATAATAATAAAAAATAAAAGATTCTCCTGCCTCAGCCTCCGAGGTAGCTGGGACTACAGGCGCCCGCCACCACGCCTGGCTGATTTTTTGTATTTTTAATAGAGACGGGGTTTCATCGTGTTAGCCAGGATGGCCTTGATCACTAGGATAACCTAGTGATCTGCATGCCTCAGCCTCCCAAAGTGCTGGAGTTTACAAGTGTGAGCCACCACGCCTGGCTTTTTCTAATTTATTTCTAATTGTTTCCCCAGTTCTGCTCGTGTTTTAATCTCCATATGATAGATGAAGAGCCCAAGGCTCCAAACACAGTGTTAGTGGTCCAGGGTTAAAGAGCTGGTATGCAGTGGAGTCTAAATTTGAATCCTTCTTCTTTTTTTTTTTTTTTTTAATTTTTCATGGTGCGGGCATAATCCTGCAAACTCACATCATCCTACTTTGGCTATAAAAATTTGTTTTAGGCACCACCATGCCTGGCTAACTTTTTTATTGTTAGTAGAGATGGGTAGAGATGGGGTTTCAACATGTTGGTCAGGCTGGTCTTGAACTCCTGACCTCAAGTGATCCACCCACCTCGGCCTCCCAAAGTGCTGGGATTACAGGCGTGAGCCATGGAAAAAAATTCTTTTGAGACTGAGTCTCACTGTATCGCCCAGGCTAGAGTGCAGTGGTATAATCTTGGCTTACTGCAACCTCAGGCTGCTGGGTTCGAGTGATTCTTGTGCCTCAGCCTCCTGAGTAGCTTGGAGTACAGGCACCTGCCACCACACCTGGCTAATTTTTGTATTTTTAGTAGAGATGGGGTTTCACCATGTTGACCAGGCTGGTCTTGAACTCCTGACCTCAAACAATCTGCCCATCTCGGCCTCCTAAAGTGCTGGGATTACCCGGCCTCATGTGATATTTTGACGCATGTATATAATGTGTATGAATTGGAACCTTTTCTGACGCTCTCCATCCAAGTGAATTGTGCTTGAGAGAGGTTAACTGATCTGCCTAAAGCCACGCAGCCGGATATTGGCGGAAGAGGGAGGAGAACCAGGTCTGCTCCTTGTCTTTAGGATGTTCTGTCCCTCACTATCGTAGGAGAGGAAACCCTGCCCTGCCGCATGCAGGCCCTGGCTGCTGTTCCTCCTGAAATGCCTTTAGCCCAGCCACGTCTTTCTTCCCCAGAACTCCATCCTTGGGCTTGCTCAGTCATCTTAGCCCCTCCCGTATTCCAGTCCTTAAAATGTGGAAACCCTAACTAAGCAAGATCATGGCTGCAATTTCAGATCCAAAGGAAGATTTGGGAGGAGGCTGTTCCCATGGAGGCCGGGACCAGGAGGGCAGCCCTCTGCAGCATCCCACCTGTCACCCTCAGAAGACCAAGGAGGGGTGGAGAGAGTGGTGGGCAGCTTCATTTCCCGCCCAGGCTTAAGCTCTGCTTTATCACACCATCTCTCAGAGGAAGGGACCTTGTGCATTAATCTCTTTTTCCTGACATTTCGAGTCAATTTAGATCCAATTTAGATCAAAGTCTGCTCTAGGAGAGCAGAAGAATTGTTTGAGGGGGACGGGGTTGGGTGAGGGTGTTGTTAACCTTGAAGAGCGTGTGGTCTGGTTGGGGAAAATCGTACTTATGTGTGTGAAATAATTCTGGCAGTACAAAACATTGCAGCACAGGACCTAACAAGTTCGAAGATGTATGTTCCTTGGAGATGATTTTGCCAGGACTTGGGTATCTAATACCTAAAAGTAGTGTCCTTATTTTTAAAAAGAAGAAGAAAGGCCGGGCGCGGTGGCTCAAGCCTGTAATCCCAGCACTTTGGGAGGCCGAGACGGGCGGATCACGAGGTCAGGAGATCGAGACCATCCTGGCTAACACGGTGAAACCCTGTCTCTACTAAAAATACAAAAAACTAGCCGGGCGAGGTGGCAGCGCCTGTAGTCCCAGCTACTCGGGAGGCTGAGGCAGGAGAATGGCGTAAACCCGGGAGGCGGAGCTTGCAGTGAGCTGAGATCTGGCCACTGCACTCCAGCCTGGGTGACAGAGCGAGACTCCGTCTCAAAAAATAAAAAAATAAAAAATAAAAAATAAAAAGAAGAAGAAATCTTTAAAAACCAGTGACAATCCACCAAAATACATGTGCTAGGTAGGAATGAAAATTCTTGAGTTTTATTTCTATCAGAAAAGTGGAGTTTTCATATATATATATTTTTTGACACAGGCTCTCACTCTGTCACCCAAGATAGAGTGCAGTGGCACGATCACAGCTCACTACAGCCTCCACCTCCTGGGTTCAGGTTATCCTTCCACCTCAGCCTCCCAAGTAGCTGGGACTGCAGGTATATGCCACCATGCCTGGCTAATTTTTGTATTTTTTTGTAGAGACAGGGTGTCTCTATGTTGCACAGGGCTGGCCTTAAACTCCTGGGCTCAAGCGATCCTCCTACCTCAGCCTCCCAAAGTGCTGGGATTACAGGTGTGAGCCACCACACCCAGCCGGATGTTCATATTTTATATGTGGATCCATTAGAATGCTTATGGCTGCAAGAGTAGAGTACATGCATCCCACAGATTTTACAATAAGGACATTTGTTATCTCATATAAGAAGCAATCTCTGCTACGCCCATTGTGTGGGTGACTGTGCCCCACTTGGTTGTCAGATGGTAAATCACTTTTGGGGTGACCACATCCAGCAAAGCAAAATAGGAGATAGCCTCCCAGTGGATCTCCTTTTATCAGAGAGGAATCCTCCAAAGCTCCCCTCCCAGGCCAGCGTTAGGGCTATTTTAGCTGTAAGAGAGACTGAGAAAGGCACATCTGACCTTTCATCCTCTACCGAGGGCCCTACCTGCAAGAAAGGTGTGATGGGGATGTCAGGGAAAAGGGAGGCCACAAGAATGTCTGCAGTCACCTAGCAAGTGATAACATCTTGACAGTACTATTACATATATACTTTTTTTTTTTTTGAGACAGAGTCTCGCTTTGTCGCCCAGGCTGGAGTGCAGTGGTGCGATCTCCACTCACTGCAAGCTCCGCCTCCTGGGTTCACGCCATTCTCCTGCCTTAGCCTCCCGTGTAGCTGGGACTACAGGCGCCCGCCACAGCGCCCGGCTAATTTTTGTATTTTTAGTAGAGACGGGGTTTCACCATGTTAGCCAGGATGGTCTCGATCTCCTGACCTCGTGATTCGCCTGTCTCGGCCTCCCAAAGTGCTGGGATTACAGGTGTGAGCCACCGCGCCCAGCCCACATATATAAATTAAAGTGAGCACATACAGGTAATTATACTGATGTTGTAAATAAGAGAACCTGTAACTCATTGTTGTAAAGATTATAAGCGTAAGAGTCCCAGAGCCGGGTTCGGTGGCTCACACCTGTAATCACAGCACTTTGGGCGGCCCAGGTGCGTGGATTACCTGAGGTCAGGAGTTTGAGACCAGCCTGGCCAACATGGTGAAACCCTGTCTTTACTAAAAATACAAAAAATAGCCAGGTGTGGTGGTGGGCACCTGTAATCCCAGCTACTCAGGAGGCTGAGGCAGGAGAATCTGCTTGAACCTCAGAGGAGGTTGCAGTGAGCCTAGATCGCACCATTGCACTCCAGCCTGGGCAACAGAGCAAGACTCCATCTCGAAAAAAAAAAAAAAGAGTCCCACAGAACAGGAAGAAGGAAAGCAGACTGTGGGGTCAGAGAGACCAAGGTTTAAAACTCAGTTTTGTGGCCGGGCGTGGTGGCTCA
Organism: Rhinopithecus roxellana; assembly: GCF_007565055.1. Taxonomy (NCBI): domain Eukaryota; kingdom Metazoa; phylum Chordata; class Mammalia; order Primates; family Cercopithecidae; genus Rhinopithecus; species Rhinopithecus roxellana. The sequence continues at coordinate 59,663,322 of NC_044561.1, forward strand.
TGCCTGTAATCCCAGCACTTTGGGAGGCCGACGTGGGCGGATCACAAGGTCAGGAGATCGAGACCATCCTGGTTAACAGAAACCCCGTCTCTACTAAAAATACAAAAAATTAGCCGGGCATGGTGGTGGGTACCTGTAGTCCCAGATACTCGGGAGGCCGAGGCAGGAGAATAGCGTGAACCCGGGAGGCAGAGCTTGCAGTAAGCCGAGATCGCGCCACTGCACTCCAGCCTGGGCGACAGAGCGAGACTCTGTCTCAAAACAAAAAACAAAAAAAAAAACCCTCGAGTTTGCTACTTACTATGTGAACTTCTTTGGTCAATTTATAAAAGCTATGAAGTTTCTACTTTCTCATTAGAATGATAAATTATTAAATTAGATGATTAATTTAATAAAGCCATATCATACCTCTCTTTAGCATTGTTAAAAGAAAACTGGCCGGGCGCGGTGGCTCAAGCCTGTAATCCCAGCACTTTGGGAGGCCGAGACGGGCGGATCACGAGGTCAGGAGATCGAGACCATCCTGGCTAATACGGTGAAACCCCGTCTCTACTAAAAAATACAAAAAACTAGCCGGGCGACGAGGCGGGCGCCTGTAGTCCCAGCTACTGGGGAGGCTGAGACAGGAGAATGGCGGGAACCCGGGAGGCGGAGCTTGCAGTGAGCTGAGATCCAGCCACTGCACTCCAGCCTGGGCGGCAGAGCAAGACTCCGTCTCAAAAAAAAAAAAAAAAAAGAAAACTGTGTGTGTATTTGTGTTAATGTTAATTTTTCTTCATTTTTGTGCTTGGGGGGCTGTTTATTTGAGGATGGTCGATGGGGGCAGGGGGGTCAGACCCATCCATCCCCCATGGAAGACCATTCACCTGTCTTCAGATTGGCAGTGCACTTCCATAGACAAGAACATTCTGGATGCTCTGATGCTGAACACTACCAGAATCGGCCATGGATTTGCTTTGAGTAAACACCCTGCAGCCAGGGCTTACTCCTGGAAAAAGGATATCCCCATAGAAGTCTGTCCCATCTCTAACCAGGTATGTGTGACCCATGCGGCTAATCCCGTATGATCTCCCCTAACCACTACCTCTGCTGTCTCAAACTCTTCCCCGTATAACTTCTCTCTCCTTAACTCTCTTGTTACCTACATCCCTCCACTCTCCCACCCCTGTTGGTAAAGTCATTCAGGAGGGGCCTTTTGCCTAAGCCACCAATAAGAATGAGACAGCAGGGAGGGTTCCCAGTGGGGTGGGATTTTGGGCAAAACTGCAGACAAAGCAAAAGGACACGGGGGGGAGGCCAGTGAAGTGGGATGGGCCATGGGATGCTGCTCCCCATGGTTTCTTGGGGTCCTCTGTGTCTGTGTTCAGTTAGCGCTTCTCTGAGCAGGACCAGAGGAGGAGCATGAGGACTGGCTTTGTTCCTTGTGTCTCCTTGTGACTCTGCCCAGAAGTCATCCCCATACTGGGGAGATAGTGATGGGAAGACAAAGGGAGCTGATGGGGCTCAAGGTCTCACCTCACTTGTGACTACTCTTTTCAGGGATCAGAGCTCATCTTTCTCCCTTGCCTCCTATTGGGCAGGTGCTGAAACTGGTGTCTGACTTGAGGAACCACCCTGTAGCCGCTCTGATGGCCATTGGGCACCCCATGGTAATCAGCTCTGATGACCCAGCCATGTTTGGTGCCAAAGGCTTGTCGTACGATTTCTATGAAGCCTTCATGGGCATCGGGGGGATGAAGGCTGACCTGAGGACCCTCAAACAGCTGGCCATGAACTCCATCAGGTGAGTGTCCCGTGTCCTCCCAGGCCCTCCTCCTTCCAGCCCGCAGCTTGTGTTTGCCTCTCTGGAGGCTTGAGGCAGATGCCTTGACGGTTCCTGTGGGGTCCTTCTCATCATGGCTGTTTAGTCCTTGCTGCTGGCCTGGGGAGAGTGCTCTGCAAGGCTCTAATGTCCCTTCAGGCTCCCTGCCCCGGTCTCCAGCCCCTGCCCTGAGGCTGACCTGGGCCTCTCCGCTTCCTGCAGGTACAGCAGCCTGTTGGAGACAGAGAAAAATACTTTCATGGAAATCTGGAAGAAGAGATGGGATAAGTTCATAGCGGATGTGGCCACAAAGTGAGAAGAAGCTAGCCAGCCCTCCACAAGCTGTCTTCTCACACCCGCTGTCACTGCCTCTCACTCGTTCTTGAATCAGCTCCATGTCCCCATCAAATCAACGGCCTCTATATGGAGCGACCCTGTCAGAAGCACTTGGCTGGCTGACCAAATTCGTCCTCTGGAAATATTCTCTCTCAATCACAGTGACATTGACCTTCTTGGTTTTCTCCTCTCTCTGGCCATTTCTTCTAGTTTCCCTATTTCAGAGTCTCCTCCTCTCTCTGATCTCTGCGCTGTTTCCTCAGGACTCAGTCCTGGGCTTTCTTCTATTCTGATCGCTTTATTTTTTTATTTTAAAATTTTTTTTTGAGATGGAGTTTTGCTCTTGTTGCCCAGGCTGGAGTGCAGTGGCGTGATCTCGGCTCAGTGCAACCTCCACCTCCCAGGTTCAGGCAATTCTCCTGCCTCAGCCTCCCGAGTAGCTGGGATTATAGGCATGTGCCACCACACCTAGCTGATTTTTGCATTTTTAGTAGAGACAGGTTTTCACCATGTTGGTCAGGATGATCTCGATCTCTTGACTTCGTGATCTGCCCACTTCTGCCTCCCAAAGTGCTGGAATTACAGGCTAAGCCACCATGCCTGGCCTCTTCTGGTCTCTTTAACTCTCTCCTCTTTATTTCTCTTCTCTCTCTGTACTCTTTTCCTGGGTAGTCTCATCCATTCCTTTGCTTTTTCAAACTATTTATTTGTTAATGATTCCCACATTGATTTATGCACTTGGAGAGCTCACAGGAATCTCAGAAACTGACGAGGTACAATTCTGGACCCTCAGTCTCTTCCCTTTAAACCTTTCTTTTTCTCTATCTTAATTTTTCTAAAGTGTGTCTTGCTACATTGCCCAGGTTGGTCTCCAACTCCTGGTGATCCTCCTGCCGCAGTCTCCCAAAGTGCTGGGATTACTGACATAAGCCACCACACTCAGCCCTTTAAACCTTTCCCTGGCCTTCCCATAGCTGGTGAAAGACACCTCCATCTATTCCACCCAGTTGCTCAAAGCAGAAATTTTCAGTGCAAGTCTTGATGCTGCGCTGTCCCCCACTCCCTATATCAGAACGCATCCCGCATCCGGACTCCAACAGTGGCACTCTACCTGCACGCTGCTGCCCAGTCCAAGCCACCATCCTCCTGCCCGAGCTATGACAACACCTCCTCACTGATCTCCCCTTTCTTCCCTTTGCCTCCTCCAGCTCATTTTTCACAGAGTAGAGTGGCATTTTGTTTGTTTGTTTTGTTTTGTTTGAGACAGAGTCTCGCTGTGTCGCCCAGGCTGGAGTGCAGTGGTACCATCTCGGCTCACTGCGAGCTCCGCCTCCCGGGTTCACGCCATTCTCCTGCCTCAGCCTCCCAAGTAGCTGGGATTACAGGCATGCGCCACCATGTCTGGCTAATTTTTGTATTTTTAATGGAGATGGGGTTTCACTATGTTGGCCAGGCTGGTCTCGAACGCCTGACCGTGTGATTCGCCTGCCTCGGCCTCCCAAAGTGCTGGGATTACAGGCGTGAGCCACCTGCCTGGCCTAGAATGACTTAAAATATCAAATTAAATCAGGTCACTCTTTTGCTTACAACCCAGTGCATTTAGAGGAACACCCCATGTCTCCACAGGGCATACAGCATCCGATTTAATCTGGATCCGTTCCAGCACCTTCCTCTCCCAGTCACCTTGAGTTTCCTGACCCTGGTGGCCCTTTCTTCCTCAAATGTCCTCGGCTCTATACTGTGCCTGGGTCTTTTCTCCTTCTCTCTGCCTGGAACATTCCTTCTTTCCCCTTTTGTCTTGCCCACTCCTCTTTACCCTTCAAGTTGCAGGTTCATGTCACTGTCTCAGAGAGGTTTTCCTATGCCCGTCCTGTTTCTCTCAGGGAGCCTTGCTCTTTTCTGTCATGCCTCAAATCACAATTTATAATCGGATATTTATTTCTGTGTCTACAGTCTCACCCTGCCAGACTGTAAGCCCCATGTGGGCAGGCACTCATGATTGTTTCTGATTGTTTCACACGTGCTGCTAACCCAGAGCCTGGGCCCAAAGCTAGTTAGGACTCAATAAACAATGCATTGAATGAGTGACTGTCACTGTGTCTGTTCAGCCAGCAGCCAAGGCAGGGGAGAGTAGAGCAGAGCCGCCCCAAATAAAAGACCTGGTGTGATCAGAGTCCAGCTCCTCACCTGGCCTTGGAAGAAGGATGCAAGAAACGAGCCCTGTCCTCACCCAACTCAAGGATGGCAGGGAATCAAAGAATTCCTTAAAAGCCCCAGGCGGATGCGAATGTCTTCTCATCCATCTTCCATGACCTGTACAGAGCTCTCAGGCAGCAGTGAGCCCTCTCTCCATTCCTAATTTATCACCATTTGATTCTGGGAACTGGTAAAAGCCTTGCGACCAGGAGTCAGCAACCACAAGCTATGCCTGGGTGGAAGAAGACAACCTCTAGAGTCCTGTCTAACTCTGCAGGTGATTCAGTGCCTTACCCAATCCCTGAAGATCTCTTTTAGGTCCCAACTCCACTAACTTACATTTAATAGTTAGTAAAGATGGACTTTAGCAGAATGGACTTCTGTAGCAAGTTGCCATGGCTGCAGGGGACCTCCAGCACAGGCAGACGCAGACCGTCTCTGGCCTGGACTTGCTGATTTGGCAAATGATTTGGCAAAATGAACCAGCAATAGTCTTGCCTTTGTGTCCAGTTCTTCCTTCTGTTTTGTTTTTTTTTTTGAGACAGAGTCTTGCTCTGTCACCTAGGCTAGAGTGCAGTGGCGTGACCGTGGCTCACTGCAACCTCTGCCTCCCGGGTTCAAGCGATTCTCCTGCCTCAGCCTCTCGAGTAGCTGGGTTTACAAGCGCCTGCCATCACACCTGGCTAATTTTTGTATTTTTAGTAGAGATGGGGTTTCACCATGTTGGCCAGGCTGGTCTTGACCTCATGATCTGCCCGCCTCGGTCTCCCAAAGTGCTGGGATTACAGGCGTGAACCACCACCCCTGGCCCCAGTTCTTTCTTCTTGACTTTATTCCTCATTGCATAGGCCTAGTCTTACTGAATTAAATGTCCACGGAGCATTTATCTGATCATTTTGAAGTAATTTCAAACAAGTTGCAAGAATAGTACAAAAAACTCTTACCAGGCCAGGCACAGGGGGTCACGTCTGTAATCCCAGCACTTTGGGAGGCCGAAGCGAGTGGATTGCTTGAGCCCAGGAGTTCGAGACCAGCTTGGGCAACATGGCCAGACTTCATCTCTACTAAAAATACAAAAATTAGCTGGGCATGGTGGGGTGTGCCTGTGGTCCTAGCTACTCAGAAGGCTGAGGTGGGAGGATCACTTGAGCGCAGGAAGTGGAGGTTATAGTGAACTGAGATTGCACCACTCCACTCCAGTCTGGCCAATAAAGGGAGACCCTGTCTCAAAAACCAAACAAACAAACAAAAATGACAACAACACAAACCTCTAACATTCTCTTTGCCCAGGTTCCCCCAGTTATTAACATTTACAACATTTGATTCGATATATCATTCTTTCTCTGTCTCTATCTAATTGCTCTCTCTATATATATCCTATTTTTTTCTGACCACTAAGTAGCAGATATTATGCCTTTTATCCCTAGATTCTCCAGTGTGCCTTTCCTAAAGACAATGATATTCTTCTATGGAGCCACAGCACATCCATCCCAATCAGAAAATTATTAACATTGAAAAGATGCTAGTATCTGGCTCTGGCCCCGCTGAGCTTTGTTTTGTTTTGGTTTGGTTTTGGTCCAGAACCCAATCCAGGATCACAAGTTACATTTAGTTGTCAAATCTCTCGTCTCTTTCAGTCTGAAACAGTTTCTTAGTCTTCCTTTGTGTTTTGGAACCTCATTTTTGAAGAGTACAGGCCAGTTATTTCACAGACTATCCCTCATTTCAGGTTCCTCTAATGTTTCCCTAGGAAGAGGCTCAGGGGATACACTTTTGAGAGGAGCACCTTAGCAACAAGGCCTTGTCCTTCTCAGTGTACACACCAGGGGCACATGAATGGGGCCAAGTGTTACACTTCCAGCTTGTTGTTAAACCTTTAGGAGTCTGAAATTGGTCTTAATGGGATATATATATATATACATATATATATATATATACACACATATATATATATATATATTTTTTTTTTTTTTTTGAGACAGGGGTCTCACTTTGTTGCCTAGGCTAGAGTGCAGTGGCAGGATCCCTGCTCCCTGCTCACTGTAGCCACTACCTCCTGGGCTCAAGCAATCCTCCTGCCCAGCATCCAAAGTACTTGGGACTACAGGGGTGCACCGCCACCTCGGCTAAGTTTTCTTTATCTTTTTACTTTTTGTAGAGATGGGATCAGGCTATACTGTCTAGCCTGTCTCAAACTCCTGGCCTCAAGCCATCCTCCCGCCTTGGCTTCCCAAAGTGCTAGGATTACAGGCATGAGCCATGCCACCAGGCTTGTGGGAGGTTTTGTGCCACAAAAATCAGCAAATGTTACAAATCCATGTCCCCACCAGCCAGCTGTTACACATTTGCCAGCATACTGATGCGTACAATGTTAATTTGTTTCAATATGATGCTGACTTTGATCACTTAAATTGATTTCTGCCAGAATTTGCCACTGTGAAGTTACCATTTTTCCCTCAGTAATTAACAAATATTTGGAGAGGAGACACTTTATGTTAAAGTCTTCACTCCTCCTTAAAACTTTGCCCATTACTGCTTGCATCCACTGAGGACTTTTGTCTAAATCTGCTATTACTATCATGGTTGCTGTTCCATTTATTGCTGTGTAGCAAATTATCCCAAAACGTAGTGGCTTGAAACAAAAATAAAAATTTATGGGGCCAGGCGTGGTGGTTCATGCCTGTAATCCCAGCACTTTGGGAGGCCGAGGCGGATGGATCACCTGAGGTCAGAAGTTCAAGACCAGCCTGACCAAAATGGGGAAACCCCGTCTCTACTAAAAACACAAAATTAGCCAGGCATGGTGGCACATGCCTGTAATCCTAGCGACTTGGGAGGCTGAGGCAGGAGAATAGCTTGAACCCAGGAGGCAGAGGTTGCGATGAGCCGACATGGCACCACTGCACTCCAGCCTGGGCAACAAGAGCGAAACTCCGTTTCAAAACCAAACCAAAAACAAACAAACAAACAAACAAAAATATTTATGAGCTCTCCCAGTGTCTGTGGGTCAGGGGTTTGGGCAGAGCCCAGCTGGGCAGTTCTGCTCGGGGTCTCTCGTGAGGTCCTTGTCACAGTGGGGGCAGAGCTGGAGCTGACGGGCCGCCGGGGTCACCTCTCTACACAGCCCCAGGGCTCAGCTGCTGCTTTCCTATGGCTAGTTTGGGCTTCTTCCCATTGGCCTCAACTTCTGGGGTAAGGATTCCAGGGAATAAATGGAAGATTCTGGAAGTCACATGGCATCATTTCCCATCAGTAACAAAAAACACCTCCTGGTTTTAAGAGGAGGAGACAGAGATCCCAAATTTTGATAGAAGATTGTCAAAGTCACATTATAAAAAAGAGTATATAGGATAACAGAAGTTGTTGGAAAATATTTCAGAAAGTACAACCATCAAATGGTGATTTTTTTCCTCCCTCCCTCCCTCCCTCCCTCCCTTCCTTCCCTCCCTCCCTCCCTCCCTCCCTTTCTTCCTTCTTCCCTCCCTCCCTTCCTTCCTTCCTTCTTTTCTTTTTTCTTTTTCTGGGTCTCCCTCTGTCACCCAGGTTGGAGTGCAGTGGTATGATCACGACTCACTGCAGCTTTGACTTTTTGGGTTCAGGTAATCCTCCAGCCTCAGCCTCTCAAGTAGCTGGGACTACAGGTGTGCGTCACTGTAGCCAGCTAATTAAAACAACTTTTTGGTACAAACAGTCTCACTATGTTGCCCAATATGGCTCAAACTCCTGGGTTCAAGCAATCCTCTCACCTCAGCTTCCCAAGCACTGGGATTACAGGTGTAATCCACTGTGCCTGGCCAAAAAGGTGATTTTCTAATGCTACCATTTCTTCCATATTTGTTAGTTGCCATTTTGCTGCAAGGAAGAACAATTCCTTCCCTCCCACCTTCCTTTCTTCCTTTTTTTTTTTTTGAGACAGAGTTTCACTCTTGTTGCTCAAGCTGGAGTGCAATGGTACAGTCTCAGCTCACTGCAACCTCCACCTCCTGGGTTCAAGCAATTCTCCTGCCTCAGCCTCCCAAGTAGCTGAGACTTCAGGCACCTGCCACCATGCCTGGCTAATTTTTGTATTTTTAGTAGAGACAGGGTTTCACCATGTTGGCCAGGCTGGTCTCGAACTGCTGACCTCAGGCGATCCACACGCCTGGGCCTCCCAAAGTGCTGGGATTACAGGCATGAACCACTGTGCCCGGGCCCTTTTTTCCTTCTACCAGTATGACTCAGGGATTCAAGTTGTGTTCAATGGGCTATAATCCATTACTAGCACTATTTATTGTGATGCCTACACTATTCCAGATCTGGCCATGGGAGTCCTGTTAAGCTGGCTGCTGATAAAGTTCTATAATTTTTTGAGAATTTTCTTACTTTTTCCTTTTTTCTTCCTTTTTTTTTTTTTTTTTTTTTTTTTTTGTGACAGGGTCTTGCTCCATCCCCCAGGTTGGAGTACAGTGGCGCCATTACAGCTTATTGCAGCCTTGACTCCATAGGCTCAAGCAATCCTCCTACCTCACCCTCCCTAGAAGTTGGGACGACAAGCACATACCATCACGTCTGGCTAATTTTTGTATTTTTTGTAGAGATGGGGTCTTGCCATATTGTCCAGGCTGGTCTCAAACTCCTGGGCTCAAGCAATTTGCCCACCTCAGCCTCCCAAAGTGCTGTGATTATGGGTGTGAACCACTGCGTCTGGCCAGACTTCCTTATTTTCTTACGCAATAAAATGTTGTAGGTTCATTTTGTACTTTCCCTGTATCCTGCCTGAGCTCAGTCATTTCTCCAGGGAGTTCTGTTCCTTTCAGTAGAGAATAATATTTAGTAGCCCTGATCTAGGCACCAGATGTGCCCATTGTTACTGGAGTATGTATGTGTGTGTGTATAGACACATAAATACAATTTATGCATATTAAAATGGAAATACATGGCCAGGCATGGTAGCTTATCCCTGTAATCCTATCACTTTGGGAGACTGAGGTGAGTGGATCACTTGAGGTCAGGAGTTCAAAACCAGCCTGGCCAACATGGTGAAACCCCATCCCTACTAAAAATACAAAAAAATTAGCCAGGCATGGTGGTGGGCAACTGCAATCCCAGCTACTCGAGAGGCTGAGGCAGGAGAATCGCTTGAACACAGGAGGGGGAGGTTGCAGTGAGCCATGATCATGCCACTGCACTCCAGCCTGGGCGAGACTCGGTCTCAAAAACAAACAAAGAAACAAAAATCCAAAACAAAACAAAAGAATGGGCAGGAAGAGGGAAAGAGTTGAAAGAAGAAGAGAAAACGATGGAATTGTTAGACTGGAAGTGACCTCTGGAATGGAGGGCTAGGCTACCTTAGCAGCACTACTGAAGCTGCCATTTCAGAGGAAATGTGTGTTAGTCAAATTTTATTCTTTTTTCCTTAAGAAGACCCTTCAAATATGTATAAACCTCAGTACTGCCCCAAAATCTGGATCTGCGCCTGCTCTAGATCAGCTCTTCATTAGGAAGGAGGAAAGCGAGGTGGAGGTGTGTTCGTTTGAAAAGACTAGCTGAGGCCGGGCGCGGTGGCTCAAGCCTGTAATCCCAGCACCTTGGGAGGCCGAGAAGGGCGGATCACGAGGTCGGGTGATCGAGACCATCCTGGCTAACACAGTGAAACCCTGTCTCTACTAAACATACAAAAAACTAGCCGGGCGAGGTGGCAGGCGCCTGTAGTCCCAGCTACTCGGCAGGCTGAGGCAGGAGAATGGCGTGAACCCGGGTGGCGGAGCTTGCAGTGAGCTGAGATCTGGCCACTGCACTCCAGCCTGGGCGAGAGAGCGAGCCTCCGTCTCAAAAAAAAAAAAAGAAAGAAAGAAAGAAAAGAAAAGACTAGCTGAAAAGAGAAAACTTACAGGAGCCTCAGCCTGTGAGGGGCCCTGAAAGACTGCAACCAGCCTCACCTTCGGGGAGAGCAGCCCAAGCCTTCCTCAGGAAGATGTCCCTGTTTCTTTTTCTTTTTTTTTTTTTTGAGACCGAGTCTCGCTCTGTCACCCAGGCTGGAGTGCAGTGGTGCAATCTCAGCTCACTGCAACCTCCACCATCCCAGTTCAAGTGATTCTCCTGTCTCAGCCTCCCGAGTAGCTGGGATTACAGGCGTGCGCCACCACACCTGGCTAATTTTTGTATTTTTAGGAGAGTCGGGGCTTCACCGTGTTGGCCAGGCTGATCTCGACCTCCTGACCTCAAGCGATCTGGCTGCCTCAGCCTCCCAAAGTGCTGGGATTACAGGCATGAGCCACCGCATCCGGTGCCTGTTCCATTCTTTTTTTTTTTTTTTTTTTTTTGAGACGGAGTCTCGCTCTGTCGCCCAGGCTGGAGTGCAGTGGCCGGATCTCAGCTCACTGCAAGCTCCGCCTCCCGGGTTCCCGCCATTCTCCTGCCTCAGCCTCCTGAGTAGCTGGGACTACAGGCGCCCACCACCTCGACCGGCTAGTTTTTTGTATTTTTAGTAGAGACGGGGTTTCACCATGTTAGCCAGGATGGTCTCGATCTCCTGACCTCGTGATCCACCCGTCTCGGCCTCCCAAAGTGCTGGGATTACAGGCTTGAGCCACCGCGCCCGGCCCCTGTTCCATTCTTAAAGCTCACCAGAATGCGATTCTGTAAACTGTCTCAGCCACCCATTCCCGAATCCCAGATGGCTCTTTCCCATGGTCAGGATTTCAATGACTGGTGCCATCCTTGGCTCTCACAGGAATTGATCCCTTCGGGAGGACGGTATGAAAATGCATCTGTAAGCTCAGATGAAGTCAGCATGCTAGGGTTGGAAATATTATTTTCACATACATAATCTAGGTTACCCAATTTATTGTTTTAAGACAGGGTCTCACTGCCCAGCCTGGAGTGCAGTGGTGTGATCATAGCTCACTATGATCTTGACCTCCCGCCTCAGCCTCTCAAGTTGTTGGGACGACAGGCGCGCACCACCACGCCGGGTGTTTATTTAATAGGGATGGGGTCTCCTTTTGTTGCCCAGGCTGGTATTGAACTCCCGGCATCAAGTGATTCTCCTGCCTGGACCTCCCAAGGCTCTGGGATTACAGGCCTGAGCCACCTTGCCAGCCCAGTATGTTACTTTAAATAGCAGTCATCCTAAAAATAGCTTACCCTCCTCGGTCCTTCCCTTCGTGGAAAGGGTGTAAAAATAACATTTGGGGGCTGTAAATGCTGCCGAGATCTCTGGAGCAAGGTGGGTGCAGAGGTGTGATTTGGGTTTGGCTGTGCTCCGAAAAAAACAGGGCCGAGCTGCTGGTTTTGAATTTGTCCAGGCTTTTTAGCCAATAGCCTCTTCCTCCGCCACCTTGCGGGGTGGGGGAAGGGTGGGACCCAGCCTTCCAAAACGCCTTTGCTGAGGAACCATGCACCTTGGATGAGGGCCCCAGCTCAGCCAGGCCACCCTGAGGCTAAGCCAGCTCGGGGTGGGGACTGGTGGAGGGACTAGAGTTTCGTAGATTCACAGGGTAGCAGAGCTGGGAGAGGCCTAAAGACCTTCTTATCTACGCATTTGTGTTTCTGATGACTGATTTAAGGCTCAGAGAGGGTCAGTAATTCTTCCAGGTCGCACAGTGGGTGGCAGCAGGTATGTGCTCGTCCTGGGACACAGAGCTGTTTTCTTCGCTGGTCTGGAGTGGATTTCGGGGGTCGGCACCTGCATCCCAGTGAGCTCTCGGCGCCCGTCACTTCTGGCTGAGTGGGGTCGGTCGGCCTCCATCCCTAATCTCCCCGGCTGCAGAGCCAGAGCGCACCGGCCTCCAGGGGGCGCCGCCTCCGGGCCGCGCCGACCCTCCCGAGCCCTGCTCTCTCTGGCCGGGGGTCAGCCCCGGAAACAGCCTGTTTCCTGTCCCTTCCCTGCCCGGGAGCAAAGATGTAGGCGCCCAGGCCCCGCCCGCGAGCTCCCTTTGTCCGGCGGTCCCTAGCGGCGCGTCCTGCCCCGCCGCCCCGCAGCTTGCGGATGGCTGCGGCCCCCCGAGTTCCGGGTGGCTGCGGTGGCGGGGAAACGGCAGAACGCAGGCGGCGATTCGCTGGGGCCGGCGGTCGGCGGGAGGCGATGGCCCCAGGCTCCGCGCACCTGTGGAACTGCGCGGGCGGCGCGGCGCTGCTGCCCCCTGCCGGTCGCGCCCGGTCCCACCCCCGTGTCCACCCCGGCCCGGGTGCCCTCGGGGTCCCTCGCGTCACTGTGGGCAGCGCCAAGCTATGGCTTCCCTTGGCGGAGCGGGGTGGGCCCGCGGGACGGCACAGAGCTCCCCCGCCGCGAATACGCTGGTTTAGTTGCTTCCCACAGATCACACATGGCCTCGCCTGTTCGCAGGGTCCCCTCCCGGCCTCAACCCGCTGCCAGGCAGCATGGGCCTCTGGTGACCTTGGGTCTTCCTGGCCTCTATGCTTTTAGAGTAGAGGCCCGGTGTGGCGGCGCCTGTAGACCAGCATTCTGGGAGGCCCAGGAGGGGCTCTGGAGCCCAGGAGTTCTAGACCAACCTGGGGAACACAGCGAGACTGTCTCTTCAAAACAAAACAAAAACAAAAAAAAGGGTAGAACCCATAGTACAGGATGAGAGTAGCGCCTCAATGAATTTTACATTTTAATTGCATTTAAAATTAAAATGTGAATCTGTATACAATCACATTGCAAAAATTCAAAAAGTATGAAAAGGAACACATTCGAAAGGCTTGTGTCCACCTCTGTTTTCCACGGTCCTCTTTCCCATCCCACCCATTCTCCCACCAGGAGTTTCTTGTGTTTCTTTATGCAAAATAAACAAAAGCAAATATATATTGTTTTTCCCACTCCGATGCAAAAGGCAGCATGGTATCCACACTGTTCTGAACTCTTTTTTTTTTTGAGACAGGGTTTCACTCTGCTGCCCATACTGGGGGCAGTGGCACAATCTCAACTCACTGTAGCCTCCACCTCCTGGTTTCAGGTGATTCTCCTGCTTCATCTGGACTACAGGCGCACACCACCATGCCTGGGTAATTTTGTATTATTATTTTTTTGGAGATGGAGTCTTGCTCTGTTGCCCACAGCTGGAGTGCAATGGCACGATCTCGGCTCACTGCAACCTCCACCTCCCGGGTTCAAGCAATTCTCCTGCCTCAGCCTCCTGAGTAGCTGGGATTACAGGGGTGCACCACCACACCTGGCTAATTTTTGTATTTTTAGTAGAGACGGGGTTTCACCATGTTGACTAGGCTGGTCTCGAACTCCTGACCTCATGATCTGCCCACCTCGGCCTCGCAAAGTACTGAGATTATCAGGAATGAGCCACCACGCCCCGCCTAGTTTTTGCATTTTTATTTTTATTTTTTATTTTTTTGAGATGAAGTCTTTGCTCTTGTCACCCAGGCTGGCGTGCAATGGCACCATCTCGGCTCACTGCAATCTCCACCTCCCAGGTTCAGGCAATTCTCTTGCCTCAGCCTCTTGAGTAGCTGGGATTACAAATGCACACCACCACGCCTGGCTAATTTTTGTATTTTTAG
>NC_044561.1:60308931-60331261 GCF_007565055.1 Rhinopithecus roxellana
AGGAATGAAGCCAGTTTACTATGGTAAAGAACTGGGAATGGTCCTGAGACTGTACCTTATTTGCAAGCCAACAAGTTAGCCTGCCATAGTTTCATGGATGCTGGGGGAAGACGTGAGACTCCCAGGTCAGAGGCAAAGGATTTTATCACTCACAAAACAGTAAGCAGCATGAGCTTTATGGTCACTCTGGTTCCCCTTGCCCTCCAGGTACCATGGCGGGGACAAAGAGTATCCAAGGCAGATGCTGCATATGCAGGGCGTTTGGATCACAGCTAAAAGCTTGGGGTACCTCAGTCTTTTATAATGGATTGAAAGCGAACCTACGTGCCTTTTGGCCCAGTGGAAGACATCGTCTTTACCATACTGGATAGTAAACACATCTGTCATCTGCTCTGGAGGGAGATGCTGTCACTATAGTCCAAGGCTATTCACTGTATTTGTATCCTGAAAATCGCAGTCTGGAACAAAACCTGTCACTACCTGTGCTCTTAAAATGCACAGAAATATAAATGACCCATGAAGAATTGTTGTCCAGCCACTGTGTGACTCATCTCTGAAATAATTATGCATATCACAATAAGGTAAACTCTGGATGTTGATTTATCCAAAAAATTGTGACTAAATATATTGGCAATGGGTAGAAATGGGAGGAGTACGTTGGGGAAGGTAGACAGGCATAAAACATAATAAATTTTACATTCTATAGTAGAAAATAAATAGATAACATCTGAAACAGGAAATCAAACAACAGAAGTAAAAGTGTGTTACTTTTAAAATGTGGGAAAATAACTAAAAGTGTTAAGTGTGGTATTGCCTCTTAGGTATAGTTTTGTTTTCATGAAATGGGAAAGGTGGAACAAGCAAGCCCTTTTTTTCAGCCTCAACTATTTGACCTTTTAAACTATGCACATGATTATCTTCATAAAAATTAAAATACAAAGCCAGGCATGGTGGTGAGCATCTGTAGATCCAGCTACTTGGAAGGCTGAGGCAGGAGGATCACTTGATCCCAGGAGTTCAAGACCAACCTGGGCAACATAGAAAGCCCCTTCTCTAAAGTAAAATAAAATAAGCCTGGGCATGGTGGCTCATACCTGTAATCCCAGCACTTTGGGACGCCAAGGCAGAAGGATTGCTTGAGCCCAGGAGTTCAAGACCAGTCTGGGCAACATAGTAAGACCCTGTCTCTACAAAAAAAATCTTTAAAAGGTCGGGTGTGGTGACTCACGCCTGTAATCCCACCGTTTTTGAGAGGTCAAGGCCAGTGGATCACTTGAGGTCAGGAGTTCGAGATCAGCCTGGCCAACATTGTGAAACCCCGTCTCTACTAAAAATACAAAAAATTAGCCAGGTGTGGTGGTACATGCCTGAATCCCAGCTACTCAGGAGACTGGGGCAGGAGAATCGCTTGAACCGGGAGGCAGAGGTTGCAGTGAGCCGAGATCATGCCACTGCACTCCAGCCTGGGTGACAGAACAAGATCCTATCTCAAGATCGTTTTGAGACTCCATCTCAAAATAAATAAATAAATAATAAAAGTTAGCCAGGCATGGTAGCACACTTCTGTAATCCCAGCTACTCAGAAGGCTGAAATGGGAGGATCACTTGAGCCCAGGAGGTGGAGACTGCAGTGAGCCATGATCGTACCACTGTACTCCAGCCTGGGTGATAGGGCAAGATCCTGTCTCAAAAAAATAAATAAATAAAAGATAAAATAAAAATTAATTTAATTTAGAGAGAGGGGGAAATAGAAAGAGGTCCTGGAGCACAATAGTTTTATTTCAATCATTAGATTATGGCTTAAGGAAATCTACCCCAAACATCTCTAAAGAACTAAGAAGGCTATAGGCACCGCAGTGTTTGACAAGGTAACTTTTAATGGCATAAAGCCAGTTCCCTTATCTTAAGGAACAGACATTCACTGTCAGCCTATAGGACAACACCCTCAGCCCTGGTAGGTATGATTGGATTTCCAGTCTAGCATTCACTGGGCACAATAACTACGTGCCCTTCTCAAAGGATGCTGGAAGACAGAAAATGACCTCATTGCTGGTATGGTGTCCGCAATAATAATCTCCAGCTGCTCTAGGCTATATTCACAACAAAGGAAGCCTGACTTTGTGCAGCCCTCCAGGCTGTTAACTCTCTGGAGTCCATCCATCTACAACGGACAATATGGATAGGAACAGGGTGGGGGTGGAGGTGGAGAAAAAAACAGTGAAAAAGAAAAAAAGCTAACCTCCAATTTCATAAAGAGTCAAGTGTTATGTCATTTAATGTTTTCTTCCGATCTTTTTTTGATACTAAAAAATAAAAGCAAAAAATTATGGAAGTGTATAAAGTGGAAATCAAAAACACCCCATCCTACTTAACCATTCCCTAATTCCACTCCCCAGAAGTAACCATTTTCAACACTTCAAATCTTTCCTTCCAGATTTTTTTAAAGTGCAAATACTTATGCTCATATACATATGAGCATACTGACTTGTTTTACCTAAATGATATCATACTATACATACAAATTTGCCTTGTGTTTACTTGCTTAAATAATTGCAAGATTGTTCTACCAGTACATAAAATCTGCCTTCCTCATTCTTTCTAAGAGCTGCAGTTTCTATTCATGATTACTTCTTTTTTTTTTTTTTTTTTTTTTTTTTTTTTTTTTTCTGAGACAGCATCCGACTCTGTTGCCCAAGCTGGAGGGCTGTGGCATGATCTTGACTCACTGCAACCTCCACCTCTTGGGTTCAAGTTCAAGCAATTCTCCTGCTTCAGCCTCCCGAGTAGCTGGGATTAGAGGTGTGCACCACCATGCCCAGCTCATTTTTGTATTTTTAGTATAGAGATGGTGTTTCACCATGTTGGCCAGGCGGGTCTCAAACTGACCTCAGGTGATCCGCTTGCCTCAGCCTCCCAAGGGAGTGAGGCGTGAGCCACTGCGCCCAGCCTTATTTCTAGTTTTATCCTATTATAAGCAATACTCCTCCTTTTCATATTTCTGTGCTGTTATTTGAGTATTTGTGAAGGATAAACTCTTCCAAGTTGAATCTGTGTCAATGGGTATAGAGTTTTAAACATGGTGGCACCATACAGTCTTTGCAACCATACTGTAAAGCTGATAGTCGTGCTTTCATTTTAATAATAAGGAAAGTGAGAACCACAACATCTGGTATTTTTCAACTGAAAAATAAAGCAGTCATGGGAGCATGCTATTTAGAGACAAAAAAGTAAATACAAGCCAGGCACAGTAGTGTGCACCTGTAGTACCAGCTACTTGGGAAGGCTGAGATAGGAGGGTCACTTGGGCCCAGGAAGTGATTCAGCCTAAGCAACATAGTGGAAGCTCATCTTTAAAAAAAAAAAAGAGAGAGAGAAAGAAAGGAGGGAAAGAAGGAGAAAGAGAGAGGGGGAGAAATGAAGGAAGGAAGGGAAGGAGGGAGGGAAGGAGAAAGGAAGGGATGAAGGAAAGAGAGAAAGAAAGAGAAAAAGAGGAAGGAAAGAAGGAAAGAAGGAAGGAAGGAGAGAGAGAGAGAGAGAAAAGAGAGAGAAAGAAAGAAAGAAAGAAAGAAAGAAAGAAAGAAAAGAAAGAAGAAAGAAAGAAGAAAAGAAAGAAAGAAGAAAGAAGAAAAGAAAGAAGAAAGAAAGAAGGAAAGAAAGGAAGAAGGAAGAAGGAAAGAAGGAAAGAAGGAAAGAAGGAAAGAAGGAAAGAAGGAAAGAAGGAAAGAAGGAAAGAAAGAAGGAAAGAGGAAGGGAGGGACAGAGAAAGGGAGGGATGGAGGAAGGAAGGAGGAAGGAAGGAAGGAAAGGAAGGAAGGAAGGAAGGAAGGAAGGAAGGAAGGAAGGAAGGAAGGAAGGAAGGAAGGAAGGAAGGAAGGAAAGAAAATGGGGAAATGTAGTTTTCCCTAGCAAGAAGAAGATGAGCAGATAAGAACAGGGAACTGCTGTTCTTCATAATTATTTGACTTTCAGCTTTATACCTTTATATCTTTGATATGAACAAAAAGTAAAAACAAAAATAAAGATGGGAGAGAGAAAGGAAAGAAAGGAGGGAGGGAGAGAGCAACATATCTAGTTTTTGTCTGGTATAACTGGAAAATGTCAATAGAAATATCAAATCCAAGCTATGTTTGACAGGATTTTCCAAAGTATCGTTTATTTTGCTTTGGTGAGTTGCAGGGAAAGGGCAGGCAGAGTCTATGTAAAAGAAACCACCGTCCTTCGCGTTCACAAGAATAAGGAAACGAGGGCAAACTGAGATGACGCTGGAGCACGCCTTGTAGTTACATGTTCAGAAATGAGCTACTCCCCAGTGTTTGTTTGCAAAGCCATGAACAGTGGGTCTTTAATTTTCTTCGTGGGATTTTCAATAACCAACAGATGTTACTGAGCAATCTATAAAATGAAATTGTGAAAATAAAGGGGAAAACCACCTACACCTTTTCTTTCTTTGCTATGTTCTTGTGGCTGCTGCTGCTTCACCCAAACAGATATTGCCTTTTATGAAGGCATCAGCTGCCTGTTTGTAATTTGATTTTCAGAAATCTTAGCCAACATGTTCTGATTAGGCCTAAAGAAAATACGGTGTTGCTAATACCTCTTCATCACTGACTCACCTCCCTCAGGGGTTTGGGGAAAGGCTATTTTGTTTTCCTAAATTTCATCACTGATGTACTTGTGCAAAGCCCTGTGTGAAGACTATTATCAGAGGCTGCCTCCTGGTAGATATGGACCCCCTGCTCCCAACCTCTCTACTATAGATACATATTTTATTATCTTCTCTGAGCATCACTTACTTTTAAAGCCATTTAAAAAATCGATAGGTACAAAAAAACTGAGTCAGCACAAATTCCTAACGAAGTTGTTCAAAGCACCGTTTTTTTTTTCTTTTTTATTAACAGAGTCTCACTCTGTTGCCCAGGCTAGAGTGCAGTGGTGCAATCATGGCTCACTACAGCTAATTGTTTAATTTTTTTGTATAGGCAGGGTTGCTGTGTTGCCCAGGCTGGTCTCAAACTCCTTATCTCAAGCAATCCTCCCGCCTCGGCCTCTAGAAGTGCTGCAAATGCAAGCGTGAGCCACCACACCCGGCCTAGAACTCTTTTTTTTTTTTGAGACAGAGTCTCCCTCTGCAGCCCAGGCTGGAGTGCAGAGGCACGATCTCAGTTCACTGTGACCTCCACCTCCGGGATTCAAGCAATTCTCCCACCTCAGCCTCCCAAGTAACTGGGATTATGAACACTCACCACCACACCCATCTAATTTTTAGTAGAGACAGGGTTTTGCCATGTTGGCCAGGCTTGTGTTGAACTCCTGACCTCAGGTGGATTAGGGCGTGAGCCACCATGCCTAGCCGCACATTTTTTTAATACACTCCACTATAAAACATTTACTAATTCAACTCACATCCTTGAACTTAAAAACAGAGAAACAATCTAACTCACTGTCAACAATTGCTGCAGGCCATGGGATGTCCCCTGCTTTTACGGCACCATGGACCCAGCATTTAGGGACAGCAGTAGAGACACATCTAGAACTGAATTCCTACTCCACAAGTGTCTAGCTGTGTAATTTTTTAGGTATTAATCATGCCATACCTCAGTTTCTCTATCTGTACCTCAGTTTCTCTATCTGTAAAGTAAAAACAGTAAGGCCCAGTCAGGCACTGTGACTCATGCCTGCAATCATAATACTCTGAAAGGCTGAGGCAGCTGGATCACCTGAGGTCAGGAGTTCGAGACCAGCCTCGTCAATATAGTAAAATCCCCATCTCTAACAAAAACTAGCCAGGTGAGGTGGTGTAGGCTTGTAATCCCAGGTACTCGGGAGGCTGAGGCAGGAGAATCACTTGAACCCAGGAGGCGGAGGTTGGGTTGCAGTGAGCCGAGATCACACCGCTTCACTCCAGCTTGGGCAAAAGAGCAAAACTCCATCTGAGAAAAAAAAAAGAGAAAAGAAAAAAAAAGTAAGGCCTTCACATATGCTTTACCACAGTAAGTGGCTTACTTCAGTAAGGCAATCAACACATATAGAACTCTCTTATTTCTTGGGGCATGGGGAAAGAGTAGGCAGGCATGCCTACTTGCCCTTTCACATGACCCAGGTTCTGTACTGTCTCCCCTTATTTGGGATATGAGAAGAAAGGGAAGATGTTAGCCGATGAAAGACATCCTCATGAGCTTGCATTCAATTCACATTAAAGGATCTGGAAAATCAGATCAACCCCCTGGGTTCTGTCCTTTCTTTCAAGAGTCTGGACTTTGTTAAATCACAGGAAGATATATATTCTTTTCTGGTGACACTGTCAAATCAAAGGCCAGTGAGAGCCAGCAGGATTTCTCTCTTTGAAAAGGGTCTTGGCCGGGCACAGTGGCTCAAGCCTGTAATCCCAGCACTTTGGGAGGCCGAGATGGGCGGATCACGAGGTCAGGAGATTGAGACCATCCTGGCTAACACGATGAAACCCCGTCTCTACTAAAAAGTACAAAAAATTAGCCAGGCGTGGTGGCGGCGCCTGTAATCCCAGCTACTCGGGAGGCTGAGGCAGGAGAATGGCGTGAACCTGGGAGGCAGAGCTTGCAGTGAGTTGAGATCCGGCTACTGCACTCCAGCCTGGGTGACAGAGCGAGACTCCATCTCAAAAAAAAAAAAAAAGAAAAAGAAAAGGGTCTCTAAACAGAAATTACAGGACAATGGTAACTCACTTGTGTCCCTTTAAGAAAAGCAGTATAGAAAAAACATAAGCCATACAACAGACATATAAATTAGCAGGTTATAGCCAAGAATTCCTCATCTTTTCTTCTTGAGTATTTGTGAGAAATCAAACATATATCTCAGTCCTGGGCCCAGTACAAACATTCCTCCATATATCTCAGTCCTGGGCCCAGTACAAACATTCCTCCATTTGTCTCAACTTCCTGGGCCCAGTGCAAACATTCCTCCATTTGTCTCAACTTCCTGGGCCCAGTGCAAACATTCCTCCATTTGTCTCAACTTCCTGGGCCCAGTGCAAACATTCCTCCATTTGTCTCAACTTCCTGGGCCCAGTGCAAACATTCCTCCATTTGTCTCAACTTTAGAAAAGCACCACCTGGAGAGTCCCCAATAAGGTCACAACCGTTTGTGGAGTGGTTTTACTGAAAGCGCGGGAACCAATAAAAAAACTGCTAAATGTATAACTTAAAATGTTAACCAATTGTAATGCTGTAACCCAAAGAATTCCCTTGTTTCTCTGTAACCTTACATATCCTGTTTACATCAGGCTATAAAAAACGAGCACATGCATCGTTCGGGGCCCTCTTGTATGCTGTGGAGCAGAGGGACCAAGTTCGAACTTGCAGTAAAGATCCTTGCCGCTTGGCTTTGACTCTGGACTCTGGTGGTCTTCTTTGGGGAATAAACGGTCTGGGCATAACATCTAGGGGCTCGTCCAGGATTCCCCAAGCCCACCAGACCCCTGGTCAACGGATCTACCAGGATCGATCTGCTGATAGGTGAGCCAGCTCGTCCCGGCTTGTCTGTCTGTGTCTGTTCTGAACCTGTATCTGTGACTCACGAGGTCTGTAACTGAAGCTGAAAGCTGACATAGTCCTGGCGGATGCGCTATAGGACGGCCAGTGGAGACCGGTGGGAGACATCCCCTGGCTCTCATCTGATTCTTGACTGAATTAATTCTGATCCAGATTTCTGGAGCGCGCTTGCAACTGACATAACTTGTTGTTGATATTCAGCAACTCACTTTCCCTTGCAGGACCTGTTCCAGCAACTCACTTTTCCTTGCAGGACCTGTTCCAGACGCCACTCCGGGCACTACTGTTTAAGATGGGTAATACCCAAAGCACACCTCTATCTCTCCTCATAAATAATTTCAAGGATGTTAGAGCAAGGGGCCATGATCTTGGTGTGGAAATCAGGAGGGGAAAGCTAATCACTCTGTGCTGCTCCGAATGGCCCGCCTTTAATGTAGGGTGGCCACCTGAAGGGACATTCTGTCTTCCTGTCGTTACTAAAGTAAAGTCCAAGGTTTTTCTACCTGGGCATGCTGGCCACTCGGATCAAATCCCATATATTCTCATATGGCAGGACCTTGTTGAGAACCCGCCCCCTTGGTTGTCCCCTTTCCTACTAGCCCCCGAACCATGCAAGGCACTGGTTGCTCAGGCCGCTAAAATCCAAGCAACGGACCACCCCCCCATCCTGTTTTACCTGATAGCGAGGACCCACTGTCCATAGATCCCCCTCCGTACCCCTCCGGGCCCCAGGCCCCAGCCCCCCGGGCTGAGCTGCAGGAAGAAGTAGGCGGACGGGAGGTGGCCAGCACACCCGAGCTCACTGAAAGTGAAAGTAACTCTGAAGGACCGGCGGGGCGGACGCGAGGGTGCACTTTGCGCATTAGACCCCCCCCCAGCCGTCCGACTCCACAGTGGCTTTACCCCTCCAGGAAATAGGACCCCCAGATGACACGGGAATCCCCAGGCTCCAGTACTGGCCATTCTCCACCAGTGATCTGTATAACTGGAAGACTCAGAGTGCCCGGTTTTCAGACAACCCCAAAGATTTAATGGCTTTACTAGATAGTGTCATGTTCACCCACCAGCCCACTTGGGATGATTGTCAGCAGCTCCTCTGAATTTTGTTCACAACGGAGGAGCGAGAGAGAATCCAGGTAGAAGCTAGAAAGTTGGTCCTGGGGGATGACGGTCAACCGACTGCCAACCCCGACCTCATAAATGCGACTTTTCCGCTGACCAGGCCGGCATGGGACTACAACACGGCAGAAGGTAGGGGACGGCTACACCTTTATTGCCAGACTCTAATGGCGGGTCTCCAGGCAGCTGCTCGCAAGCCCACTAATTTGGCTAAAGTATACTCTGTTCTGCAGGGAAAGACAGAAAGCCCAGCTGCCTATTTAGAAAGATTAATAGAAGCTTTTAGACAGTACACCCCCATGGACCCAGAGGCCCCAGGAAGTCAGGCAGCTATTGTAATGTCTTTTGTAAATCAGGCGGCCCCAGACATTAAAAAGAAACTCCAGAAATTAGAAGACTTAGAGGGAAAACAGATTCAGGACCTCCTTCAGATAGCCCAGCGGGTTTACAATAATAGAGATACTCCAGAGGAAAAGCAATTTAAGGCCACTGAAAGAATGACCAAGGTCCTGGCAGCAGTAGTACAAAAAGAGCATCTACAGCCAGAGGACGCCCAACCTAGGCGGTCCCCCAGACATGATAATCTAAGCAAAGACCAATGTGCCTACTGTAAGGAGGCTGGCCACTGGATAAAGGACTGCCCTAAAAAGAAACAACGCAGAGGACAGGGACCCCCTAGGTCTACACCCATACTAGTCACTCAAGACGGAGACTAGGGAAGACGGGGTTCGGACCCCCTCCCCAAACCTAGGGTAACTTTGCAAGTGGAGGGGTCCCAAGTTCAGTTCTTGGTCGATACGGGAGCACAGCACTCAGTCCTAGTTGGAACTAATGGAAAATTATCCTCCAAGTCCTCGTGGGTACAAGGGGCCACAGGAATTAAGAAATACCCCTGGACGACACAAAGAACAGTAAACCTCGGAGCCAGGAATGTAACCCATTCTTTCCTGGTCATCCCTGAGAGCCCCTGTCCCCTATTAGGGAGAGACCTGCTAACTAAAATGGGAGCACAGATCCATTTCCTCCCTGAGGGGCCCGTCGTGACCAACTCCCAAAATCAGCCCGTGTCCGTCCTGACTATAACCCTAGAAGATGAGTACCGGCTCCACCAGGAGCGAGCGGCCCCTGACCAGGACATAGCAACCTGGCTTCGGCAATATCCAGGAGCTTGGGCGGAAACGGGGGGCTTAGGGCTAGCAAAACACCGTCCTGCCTTGTTTGTTGAACTCAAGCCTGGGACGGACCCCATTCGGGTTCGCCAATACCCAATGCCCCTAGAGGCCAAAGAAGGGATTGCACCACATATTCGCCGGCTCCTCGACCAAGGGGTCCTTCGCCCATGTCACTCGCCCTGGAATACTCCATTGTTGCCGGTACGGAAACCCAATAGCGGAGAGTACAGACCTGTACAAGACTTGAGAGAAGTCAATAAGAGGGTTATGGACATACATCCAACTGTGCCTAACCCGTACACCCTCCTGAGTACCCCAAACCCTAAACATCAATGGTACACTGTTTTAGATTTGAAGGATGCTTTCTTCAGTTTGCCTTTAGCCCCTCAGAGCCAAAAGCTCTTCGCCTTCGAGTGGACTGACCCTGAAAGGGGCATAAGTGGCCAATTGACATGGACCAGACTGCCGCAGGGATTCAAAAACTCTCCTACCCTGTTTGATGAGGCCCTCCATGAAGACCTGGGTGAGTACCAACGCAAACACCCTGAAATAACCTTACTACAGTATGTTGATGACCTCCTGATTGCTGCCGAGACCCAGGAAGCTTGTATCCAAGGGACCAAGGGTCTCTTACAGGCTCTAGGGGATCTGGGCTACTGAGCCTCGGCAAAGAAAGCTCAAATCTGTAAACTAGAAGTAACATATCTGGGGTACCTGCTAAGAGGAGGGCAACGCTGGTTAACAGATGCCCGGAAGCAAACTGTTCTGCAGATCCCCAGGCCACAATCCACCCGACAAGTAAGGGAATTCCTGGGGTCGGCAGGATTTTGTAGACTTTGGATCCCTGGGTTCGCAGAAATGGCTAAACCCTTGTATCAGGCAACACGGGGACAACAGCCATTGAATTGGACAGAAGAAGCCGAGTCGGCTTTTCAACAGATTAAAACCGCCCTACTCTCTGCGCCCGCCCTGGGACTACCTGATGTCACCAAGCCCTTCCACTTATACGTGGACGAGAGCAAGGGTGTCGCCAAGGTGGTGCTAACTCAGAACTTAGGCCCCTGGCAGAGGCCAGTTGCCTACCTGTCAAAGAAATTAGACCCAGTGGCTGCCGGGTGGCCCCCTTGTCTCTGAATGATTGCAGCCACGGCCCTGATGGTACAAGATGCTGATAAACTTGTCATGGGACAAGAATTACAGGTCGTTGCCCCACATGCCATCGAGGGTGTACTCAAACAGCCACCTAATCGATGGATAAGTAACGCCCGGCTCACCCACTACCAAGGACTACTACTAAACCCCCTCAGGATAACTTTCCTGCCCCCAACAACCTTAAACCCTGTCTCGCTGCTGCCCAACCCGGACCTGGACACCCCGCTCCATGATTGCACCGAGATACTAGCTCAAGTGCACGGAGTTCAAGAGGACCTGCAGGACCGCCCACTTCCTGATGCTGACCTCATTTGGTTCACTGATGGGAGCAGCTTCATACACCAAGGCCAGAGGTATGCAGGAGCAGCAGTGACTTCAGAGACTAAGGTAATCTGGGCGGAACTCCTGCCCCCAGGGACATCGGCCCAGAAGGCCGAACTGATAGTGCTCACCCAAGCTCTTACCTTAAGGTCAGGGAAGAAACTGACAGTATACACAGACAGCCGATATGCTTTTGCTATGGCGCATATACATGGGGCCATTTACAGGGAGCGAGGGTTACTAACGGCTGAAGGAAAAGCGATAAAAAACAAACAAGAGATCCTAGCCCTGTTAACTGCCCTATGGAGACCAGAGAAATTGGCTATTGTACATTGCCCAGGGCATCAGAAACCAACCACTCCAATTGCTCAAGGCAACTTTCTGGCAGACCAAACTGCAAGGAGTGTGGCAAAGGCTCCCAGCCAACTCCTTGCACTCCAGCTCCCTGATCCGGGCCGCCGGGACTTGCCATATCTCCCTGATTATTCAGAACAAGATCTCCAGTGGATTGACAAACTTCCCCTGAAACGGATCCAGAATGGGTGGTGGACTGATACTAATGACCAAACTATCCTACCAGAAAAATTAGGAAAACAAGTGTTGGAACACATCCACCGAACCACCCACCTGGGTGCCCGGCAGATGATAGACCTGATCAGACGCTCCAAGCTCAAGATCAGACATATAGCTGAGACGGCCAGCAGCATCGTGACAAGTTGCAAAGTCTGCCAGCTTAACAACGCCTATCCCCAATCCCAGGCTGCCACAGGAACAAGGCTTAGGGGAACCAGGCCCAGTATTTACTGGGAAGTAGATTTTACTGAGATAAAGCCAGGAAAATACGGGTATCGGTACTTACTTGTCTTTGTAGATACTTTTTCAGGGTGGATTGAAGCATTTCCAACCAAAAAGGAAACTGCTCAGGTTGTAGCCAAGAAAATTCTGGAAGATATCCTCCCCAGGTATGGTTTCCCCATCCAAATAGGGTCAGATAATGGGCCGGCCTTCGTTGCTAAGGTAAGTCAGGATTTGGCTTCCATCCTTGGGGCAAATTGGAAACTACATTGTGCTTACAGGCCCCAAAGTTCAGGACAGGTAGAAAGGATGAATCGGACCTTAAAAGAGACCTTAACTAAATTGACTATGGAGACTGGCACTAATTGGGTGGTCCTTCTCCCCTACACTCTGTTCCGGGCCCGTAATACCCCTTACAGGCTGGGCCTTACCCCTTATGAAATCATGTATGGCAGACCCCCACCCCTGGTTCCCAGCCTAAAAGATGATCTGCTCAAATCTGAAACAGAAAATGTCTCTGAACTCTTATTTTCCCTATAAGCCTTGCAGAAAATTCATCAAGAAATCTGGCCCAAGCTGAAGGAACTATATGAGACCGGTCCCCCACCGAGACCCCATCCGTACCAGCCGGGAGACTGGGTCCTGGTTAAGCGACACCGACAAGAGACCTTAGAACCCAGGTGGAAGGGACCACTCCAGATACTCCTAAGCACACCCACCACCCTAAAGGTAGAAGGCATCGCATCGTGGATCCACTACACCCACGTCAAACCAGTGAACCCGACCTCCGACCTTCTTGGACCAATCACGGCAGCGACTGAAGCACCGGCCACGTGGACTGTGGACAGAGCTAAGAACAACCCCTTAAAACTCACCCTGCGCCGGCAGCATAGCTCACTGCAAACATGCAGCTAGGTAGTCTAACCCTAACGTTAGTCGCCCTAGTGGCCGCTGGGGCAAACACAAAACCAGTTCCTAACCCCTTTGTCTGGAGATTCTGGCTTTATGAAAACCGAACACACCCTGGGCAACCTCATAAGCCCTGGAAGCTATTGGCCAGTGCTGATTGCCCCTCCACAGGGTGCAGTGACCCAATTTTGCTAAATTTTACTGGTTTTCAGATAGCCAAACCAGTGGTACCAACGATATGTTTTGAGTTTGATCAGACTAAGTACAATTGTAAACACTATTGGTGGCACCAAAACGCAGGCTGCCCCTACAGTTACTGTAAAATGCACTCAGTCAGAGGGTGGAACGAGCAATCCAGGTGGAACTTCTACCAGCAGGGTAGAGGCGGCATCTATACTTGGATAGTTAAGGATCCTTGGAACTCCCGCTGGACCACGCCTCAACATGGGGCTGTATACTATTCCTCTTCCTCCATGTGGCCTAGCAGTCACCTCTATCTGTGGCGTGGCCTAGTTCAGGTACGGCCCCTGGTCCATGGGGATATCCAATGACAGGAAGACAGACTAACACAGTTTACGTCCTTTCTCCTGGTTAGAATTATTACAAGAAGGATTAGAACTTGCTAACCTTACAGGACTTCACAGCTTGTCTGGCTGCTTTCTGTGTGCCACCCTAGGGCGTCCACCGCTAACCGCTGTCCCTCTGCCATGGGAATCCCTTACCCAAACTAACAACCTTCTGAATCTCTCGAATGCCCCTATTCTTAATGTGCCACTGTACCGGAACCCCAGTCAGGAGAAGTTTCCCTACTGTTTTTCAGGCACTAACTCTAGCCTCTGCAACATCACTGTAACACCTCCTAATACCAACCTAAGGGCCCCACCGGGCATATTCTTTTGGTGTAATGGAACATTATCTAAGACCCTATCTGGTCCCTCTGTTACCAACCTACTGTGCTCCCTGTCACACTAGTTCCCCAGTTAACTCTACTAACTGCCGGCGAGTTCCTGGGGTACACCGGTAACTGGATTAGCACTGCTATTCACCCAGCCCCTAGAGCGAGACATGCTCGAGCCATATTTCTCCCCCTCATTGCGGAATCTCCTCACCACATCCCTCATTGCGGCTGGACTGGCAGGGGGAGCCCTAGGTCACACCCTCATAGAAGCAACAGTTGTACCAACAATTTGCCGTTGCTATGGAGGAGTCGCTGAGTCCCTTGCCTCCTTCAGCGACAGCTCACATCCCTAGCTCAGTAACCTTGCAGAACCGGAGGGCCTCGACCTACTCACTGCTGAAAAAGGTGGTACATGTATGTTCCTGAAGGAAGACTGTTGTTTTACATAAATGAATCAGGGCTTGTAGAGAACGGGTCCAAATTATGCAAGTTAAGCATAGAAATAGAAGAAACAGCATTTGCCTCAGCTGCAAACCAATGGTGGATCCTCTATGTTTTCTCTGTTAGCTCCCTTCCTTGGACCCCTGCTAAGCCTACTTTTCTGTTTACCATAGGACCCTGTGTTATTAACCGATTTTGCAGTTGTCAGGAAAAGGTTTGACACCTACAGTTCATGGTCCTCAGAGCCCATACCAACCTGTAACGCAGAAACAGAATCCGACTTATAAGACCCAAGATTGGCTCCAGAGGTACCTGGAGAGTGGGGAAATGTAAGAAATCAAAATATCTCACCTGGGCCCAGTACAACATTCCTCCATATATCTCAGTCCTGGGCCCAGTACAAACATTCCTCCATTTGTCTCAACTTCCTGGCCCAGTGCAAACATTCATCCATTTGTCTCAACTTCCTGGGCCCAGTGCAAACAATCCTCCATTTGTCTCAACTTTAGAAAACACCACCTGGAGAGTCCCCATAAGGTCACAACCGTTTGTGGAGTGGTTTACTGAAGCGCGGGAACCAATAAAAAAACTGCTAAATGTTACTTAAAATGTTAACCATTGTAATGCTGTAACCCAAAGAATTCCTTGTTTCTCTGTAACCTTACATATCCTGTTACATCAGGCTATAAAAAGGGAGCACATGCATCGTTCGGGGCCCTCTTGTATGCTGTGGAGCAGAGGGACCAAGTTTGAACTTGCAGTAAAGATCCTTGCCGCTTGGCTTTGACTCTGGACTCTGGTGGTCTTCTTTGGGGAATAAACGGTCTGGGCATAACATATTGTCTATACTATGATCTTGCATTTGTGTAGGATATAATACACAAAAATCTTAGGGCCTAGAATATTAGAGGCACTGAAAACCAATAATCCCAATTTATAGATATACAAACTGTTCATAGAGATCAATAGCCTTTTCCAATTTACTACAGCTAATTAGCAGTGGGTCTTATTTCTATCCATGTACTTTACTCTTTAGCTTGCAATTCACTAGCTTCAGCTTGCAATTTCAGACAGGATGCAAATCACACACAATGCAATTCACAATTTAGCTTGCAATTCACTAGCTTTAGCTTGCAATTTCATACACAATGCAACTGTGTATGAAACCTATTTTTGCATGCTGTAGATTTATATCGCTTATTATTCTGTGATTTAGGCATTAGCTAATAGACTTTACTTTCATTTTAAGGAACTCAACAAAAGTTCTGCTTTTTATTTAAGTAAAAAATGTTAAAGGACAGAGCACTGTGGCTCACACCTGTCATCCCAGCACTTTGGGAGGCTGAGGCAGGTGGATCACTTGAGATCAGGAGTTCGAGACCAGCCTAGCCAACATGGTAAAACCCTGTTTCTACCAAAAAATACAAAAATTAGCCAGGCATGGTGGCACACACCTGTAGTCCCAGCTACTCAGGAGGCTGAGGTGGAAGAATCACTTTAACTCAGGAGGTGGAGGTTGCAGTAAGTGGAGATCACACCACTGCACTCCAGCCTGGGTGACAGACAGAGTAAGACTCTGTCTCAAAAAAAAAAAAAAGTAAGGTAAAGGGTGAGTGTAAAAGGAAAGGTTGGGTGTTTGGGGACTCTAATAAAAAATAAGGAAATTGTCTAACACTTCATTGGCAAGTCTAGAAATAAAAACAAGACTGTGTTTTCTGTTTCTTTCCTCGTTTGTATCATCCTTAGGTTCCTCTCTGAAGACAGGAATGTCAAAGATGCTTTGCTAAAACCCAAAATTTTGCTATGCAACCTACATTTAAAATTATTTCTTCCTACCTAGAATCCCAGGGATCTATAATTTTGCCAATTAAGAGAGAAACATGCCACGTCAGAAGGAAGGAGAATATGACAGCAGATTTTGGAATCAATTGTCAATGTAGTTTTCTAGCTTGTCATGGCTCCTTAGACACCGTTTCAGCAAATCTCACAAATGGAACTGATTTACCATAAAAATGTGCCTAATTTCCATTAACTCTTGTTCATTGCTTTACTGAGGCACTGAAGTTACCACTGTTTCACTGGTTGACCCTGCAGGGCTATCTCTAGGTTATGTTACTCCAGAAAATGAATTGCTAATAAAAGAGGCCTTGGAGGAAGGCATTTTACTCGCATCAGTTGTTTTGCACATTGCTTAAACTAGAGAGGTTAGCAGCTTCTTAAAGAGAGCAGCCTTAGCCAGACCCTTAGGGGCAATAGTGGGAATTGGAAGTTACTCTGTCATATGCTTGATAGAACCATGTCGGTTGAGACACGTTTCTATCATGCACAGGGCAGGATATAAGAAATCTGTTTTCAGAGCCTTCATGGGATAAATGAAGGCTTAAGAGCCCTTCATATCTCAATTAAAATCCCAGAGCTGCTATTTGCCCATTGCATGACCTTGATGAAGTTAACCTTCCAAAATCATTTCCTTCTTCTAGAATAGGCATGAACTAACTCAAGGGATTATTATGAGAATTAAATTTTTAAATCATATGTAAAGTGCTCATCCCAGATGTGGTCATCAGTATGTACATAACAAATGCCAGCAATCTTTATGATTACAGTGATAATGATTATTCTAATTGAAGCACTGCAATTTACCAGCAGTGTGTCCTTGAAAGCACACTTTCTTCAACTGGAAAATGAGGATAATAATATTTACCTTGCAGAGTTGTTCTGAGGACTAGAAATGCTGTACGGAAAGTAGCCACAGTATTTAGCCTCGCACAGGTAGACTCTTGATAACTTGTTGTTCTTGCTATTTTCACTGCCACCTATTATTTATATAACAATCTATTTAAACTTGAGAGAAGCCACATTTCATATAGAAGCTGGCTTTTCTTGATATGGTAAGTTTTATACACTGTTCTATTCAATAAATGTTCACTCAAGAGA
Organism: Rhinopithecus roxellana; assembly: GCF_007565055.1. Lineage (NCBI taxonomy): Eukaryota > Metazoa > Chordata > Mammalia > Primates > Cercopithecidae > Rhinopithecus > Rhinopithecus roxellana. The sequence goes on from NC_044561.1 coordinate 60,326,202, forward strand.
TAGATTAGGTTTCCCTTTGTCTCATAAGTCTCTGTTCAAGTTACCCTAAGCATAATTCCCAAAAGAAAGTTGTGGTTAAAATCAAACCGGTGTCCACTACTAACACCAGAGCTTATCAGCACCACCGTGAAACATACGCACAAAAAATTCCCCAGCTAATTGAGACACGCGCTGTGAGCAATTTGGTCAAGGCAGGAAATCAACTAGGGTTAGAGGGCCTAGAGAGCATTTTATTCTCTTTGGCCTCAACCTTCTAAATATCTTATTGCCACATACAGTTTATTAGTCACAGAAGAATGGGCTTTATTCGAGTAACATTTTGCAGAAGCTGTTAGCCATCTGGTCTGCCCACGTTAGACACCAGATTCTTGATTCAATTATCAGTTGGAGCCACATGGTTCCAGCACTTCTCTTAAACAATGCCAAAATACATCCTTTTCAATGGAGAAAAAGAGAGGAAGTTAGCGGAGAACGCAGAGCTCGCAATATGGGAGAAAAACATTTAGTTGCTTTGAAAGTTCTGCCTTATTTTGGCTCTGCACTACCTGTACACCCTTCCCTACCAATTCAACCTTCTAAGGATCTGTGGCTTAATAATTCCTTCACCAGAATCAACGATGTCCTTCTGCAGGTCTCTCCAGCCTCTGGAATTCTAAAAGACATTCTCTTCAACTTGGCCAATTTTTTCTCAACCAGACATATGTTTCTAAAGATTTTTGAACTGACTGATAAAGTTAAACCTTCCTTCAGGGAAGTTGGGCCTCTTTACCAACTGTTCACTGATATATCAGTTTCGTTTCCCAGTCTTAGCCTGCGTTTCCTGAGACAAGGTGAGAGGAATTTAGGGGCCGTAATCCTAAGGAACAAGAGTAAGGGACTTATAGAAAGAAATTGATGAAAGTCAAGCCAAACGTATGTTACCAAACTGGTCATCACTATGGGCAAAAGAGCCTTGATCCTCCCACCTCCTGGAGACTCTCTGAGAAGCCGTGTTGATGTGATGCAGGGTTATCAACCTGGGGGATTGAAAAAGCAGAGGACTCATCCAGTCGCCCATCTTCTACTGGTCAAGCATTGCCACATGGAGGGTTCGTACTTTCTCCCTTTTAGGTTTGTCCATGCATCAGAATGGCAGAATACGTTTCCCCAGGCATCTCTATAAGGCTGTGACAAAGAAGCCCACAGGAGAAAGCACAACACTCACAGTGCAACTAAGACAAGGGGAAGTCTAGTTTCACTTGCCATGCCTGGTAGCCACAGCAATGACTGGATTAAAAATGATTAGAGCTTCCAGAAAACTAAACACACGGAGGCCAACAGGAAAATGAAGAAGAATTCATCCAAGTGCTGGGAGGGTGGCACACCCCTTCCAGACCTCAGCCTTGTATCTTTTCATCTGGATGTTGTATCCTTATAACATATCTTTTGGAGGCAGGTGTTGGTGGCTCACGCCTGTAATCCCAACACTTAGGAAGGCCGAGGCAGGCAGATTTCTTGAGCCCAGGAGCTCAAGACCAGCCTGGGCAACACAGCAAGACCTTGTTTCTAGAAACAATTTTTTAAAAAATTAGCTGGGCACGGTGGTATGGGCAGTCCCAACTACTCAGCGAGATATAAAATGGAGGATCTCACTTGCGCCGGGAAGGTCAAGGGACTGCAGTGCCGTGCGATGTTGTGCCCACCATAATCCATCCTGAGCCAAACTAGAAGCTCTATATCAAACTTATAAAAAAAAAAAAAAAAAAAAGGTTGGCTCTAAGGTGATAGAAAGCAGGTCAGAGAGGTGACTCTGATGTTCCATGTGACCTCAGTGGGAAGATTCACATTAATAAGGCACTCTTCAATATTTTCTCAACCTTCACAAACTGTACAGAAAACTATCACTTGCATTTCATAATCTGAATCCTGTTTGAGGTGGCAGATATAGTTCTTTTGACAGTTAATGTATATTTTTAAAACTTTCCATGGAGCCTGTTACTTCACAAATTATTTTTAAATTATACATTTTAAAAGTGGATTTTTAAAATATTTATTGAACATTTATTATCCTAGATATTTTTGAAGAGGCAGAATACAAAAAGAACAAAATGAGGTCCTTTCCATCAACAAGCTTATAAACTGCTCAGGGGAGACAGGATAAGAGAGATAATTAAAGAGGCTGAATAAGTAATCGAGGGAAGTGAACAAATGATTATATACAGACCATACTAGTAGACCATAATGATGCATACTTTAAATTTGAGCAGTACCAGCGAAAGCATCAGTGCTTCAGAATCTAGCCGATGTACGAGAACATTATAAGATATGATGAAAATCCTCATCATAGATATAGAAACAAACATGGATACAAAAACAAACAAAAAACAAAACTATTTTCAGAAGTCAAAATGTTAAACTGCCCTGTAGGGTGGGGGGTTTTATTTTTATTTTATTATTTTTATTTTTGTTTTTTTTTTTTTTTTTTGAGATGGACGTCTCACTCTATCGCCCCGTGGAGGGCAGTGTGCGTGGCGGATTCAGATACTGCAAGCTCGCCTCAGGGGTTAGCCATTTCTTGTCCTCAGCCTCCCGAGTAGACTGGGACTACAGGCAACCCGCCACCTTCTGGCTAGTTTTTGTTTTTTTAGTAGGGAGCGGGGTTTCACGTGTGTTAGCCAGGCATTGGTCTCATCTCATGACCTCAGTGATTTTTCCCACCCGTCTCGGCCTCCCAAAGTCCTGGGATTACAGCCTTGAGCCACCGCGCCCGGCCGGTGGAGGTTTTAATACCCATTAGAGAACAGAAAGGTAGCTTCAGGTGGCTCAAAGTGGAGGAGCTTAAATTGAGTCCCCAGGTAATACTGAGAATCAAAAAAAGCTTCCCAACTTATGAAAAGTGCATTTAGAAAAATTATCCAACCAAAGTAACAGAAAACAATCTTGCCATCCATATACAATTTTAAACCACTCACATAGTGCAAAATTTACAAGCCAAAAAATTAATGCTTCATTCAGGCTATTGAAATTGCTAGGGTTCAAGGAGAAGAAAACTAAAAACCGATCTTTTACAATCATAACTAGGAAATGCAGAGGCTCTCAACAAAATTCTTCACTTCAAATGGGTCTCCATAAAAAATCAGAACCTTTGTAAAGAAATGAACCACCATAATGCAGAATTAGCAGATACAGCAAAGAGAAAAAATTGTCACTTTGAGAACTAAGTGGTAGAATAATCTGAAGGAGACTCTAAAATAAGTTTGTGTGCATCAGTTAGCTTTTGCTGCATAACAGAGTTCCCCAGGATTTACTGACTTAAAACAACTACTCATTTTTGCAGTCAGCAGTTAGAGTGGCTCTTCTAGGCTGGGCTGGGCTGGGCTGGGCTGGGATAATCTTAGGTGGGCTCACTCCTATGTCCTTGGTCATCTTGTGGATTGGCCAGGTCTGACTGCTTTAAGCTGGTCGTCTGGGATGAATGGGACTCCTGGAGTCCCTTTCCATGTGGTCACTATAGCAAGCTAGTGAGGGTTTGTTCCCATGGTAATCTGAGTGTTCCAAGAAAATAGACAGGACTTGTGCGACAGAACTTATGAGCCTAGTCTCAGAATTCATTTACCATGCCGTTATCCTCCCACATCAGTGCTCTAAGGCGTAAATGACGTCACAAGGGGTGTTGTATTAGTCCTTCTCACACCGCTTATAAAGGCCATACCTGAAGACAGTAATTGATAAAGGTAAAGAGGGCTATACAACCCACAAGATTCACAAGGCCGAAAGAAGAAGCCTCACAATGATAATGGAGATGAAGGAAGAGGCAAAGGGACGTCTTACATGGAAGCAGGCAAACGAGAACTTGTGCAGAGGAACTCCCATTTATAAAACCGTCAGATCTCACGAGATTTAATCACTACCACGAGAACAGTATGGGGGTGTAACCACGGCCCAGGGATCAATTAGTGCCCGGAACTCCTCTGGCCTCCACACAAACACCGTGATTTCACCAATGTCAAGGTGAGATTGGGGTGAGGACACAGCTGAACCATATCACAGGGCCAGTCCAGATTCAAGAATTACGGAGATAGACTGGGCTTCTTAGTGGAAGGGAAAGAATCTGTGATCATTTTTCTGCAACTTGCCATAATGATGTAATAACTTAAAACGATAAAACAAGGAGCATAGGAACTAATCAAGGAAGAGGCCTGATATGGTTTGGCTGTGTCCTCACCCAAATCTTGTTTGAATTGCAGCTCCCATAATTCCCACATGTTGTGGGAGGGACGTGGTGGGAGTTAATCGAATCATTGGGGCAGTTTCCCCCATATTGTTTTCATGGTAGTGAATAAAGATTCAATGGAGTGTTGGCCAGGGGGTGGCGCTCAAACGGTCAACTGACGAGAGGCGCCGATTGGAGAATCGGACACAGACACTGTTGGTGACCCGTCTCAACATAAATGCCAGGGCGAAGTTAGGGTCGGCTCGACGGGTGTCTTGTTTTCATGGTTCTAGATTTCTGAGAACCCCTGCCTGGCCCTCAGCTTCCTCGCCGGGTGAATACGTTTTCCTTGTGTTTTCTCTTCAAAATTACAGATACTCAGCCGCGATGGTGGCGCGCGCCTGTAGTCCAGTACTCGGGAGTGGTCTGAGGCATGGGAGAATGGCGTGAACCCGGGAAGGCGGAGCTTGCAGATGAGCTGAGATCCGGCCACTGCAACTCCAGCCGTGGGTGACAGAGCGATCGGAGCTCCGGCGTCAAAAAAAAAAAAAAAAACAAAAAAGACGTAATGTTTTAAGGGGAAACCCCTTTCACGGTGGCGTCTAGTCCTCTTGCCGTGCCACCAGAGTAAGAGTAGTGCCGGTACCTCCCAATCCATGATATATACGGCCTCCCATCCATGTGAACTGGAGTCCATTGACAGCTCTTTTTCTTTATAAAATTATCCAGTCCTGGATATGTCTTTATCAGCAGCATGAAAACAGACTAATACAAGGCCAGTATGCAGAAACAAAGAGGAACCATTGGGGGGAAACAAAAACAATGCCAGGCTCAGTGTTTATGTCTGTAATCCCAGCACGTGTTGGGA